>NW_015163188.1:6959-10165 GCF_001447785.1 Gekko japonicus | reverse complement strand
CTCAGGCCAGAGGAGCAGCCTCCGGGAACAGACGCCTCGAGGAGGCGGGAGACCTTTTTTGGGGGGGTGGGGGGGAGGAGAGCTTGTTCGAGAGCCCCCTCCGAAGCATCCCTGTGGCCACTGCAGCGGAGTGCCCCAAGACAGACCCAAAAGCCAGTTTGGTGTGTCGTGGTGAAGTGCAGGCGGACTCTAATCTGGGAGCACGGGGTTTGATTCCCCCCTCCTCCTCCCCATGCACCTGGCTGGATGACCTTGGGCAAGCCCTAGTTCTGATAAGAGATGTCCTTGAAAAAGAGCTGTTTCTGTCAAGAGCTCTCTCAGCCCCGCCTACCTCACAGGGGTGTCTGTCTGTTCTGGGGAGGGGAAGGGAAAGGCGTTTGTAAGCCGCTCTGAGACTCCTCCTTCTGGTAGTGAAGGGTGGGGGTATAAATCCAATCTTCTCCTCTTCTTCACAGAGGAAGAGGAAATCCACCATGACTGAATTTGTAGCGAAGGAGCTCGGCTTTTGCAGCTCTTAGGTGTTGTTGAAAAGTGCTCTTTTCCCCTGGGGGGTGGGGGGGAGCGTGGCTAGGCAGGGGCTGGGTTCCAGATTTCCCCCGTCCCCTCCCAGGGCTCTCCCTGCCCGCCTCGTGGCCCGCTGGCACGTGGGCCATCCATGCCCGATATGGAGAGGCGGGTCACCCTTCCTGCCGTCTGTGGCTATTTGGTGGCTCCAAAGTGTCACCTTCCAGGGTGCGGTCAGTAAGAAGCAATATGGTGAGCATCTTGAGAGCCAGTTTGGTGTGGTGGTTAAGCGCGAGGACTCTAATCTGGGAGAACTGGGTTTGATGCCCCACTCCTCCTCCACTTGCACCTGGCTGGGTGACCTTGGGCAAGCCGTAGCTCTGACAAGAGCTGTCCTTGAAAAAGAGCCGTTTCTGTCAGAGCTCTCTCAGCCCCACCTACCTCACAGGGTGTCTGTTGTGGGGAGGGGAAGGGAAAGGAGTTTTGTAAGCCGCTCTGAGACTCCCTTGGGTAGTGAAGGGCGGGGGATAAATCCAGTCTCTTCTTCTTCTAATCTGGGAGAACTGGGTTTGATTCCCCACTCCTCCACTTGGACCTGGCTGGGTGACCTTGGGCAAGCCGTAGTTCTGATAAGAGCTGTTTTTGAAAAAGAAAAGTTCCTGTCAGAGCTCTCTCAGCCCCACCTACCTCGCAGGGGGTGTCTGTTGTGGGGAGGGGACAAGGGAAAGGAGTTTGTAAGCTGCTCTGAGACAACTTCGGGTAGTGAAGGGCCATGGGGTATGAATCCAGTCTCCTTCATCTGTTTGACTTTTGCAGAGGTGGCTGCATATTCAAGCCAGCTTTCCGTGTGGCGGGTGTAGGCATGGCTGGGTGGACAGCCAGCCCTCTGGCAACACCGGTTCCGCTTCCCGGCCTCTGCTTTCGCTGTGGTCCTTCCCTGACTCCTGAAGCCGGTTCTGGTGGTCAAGGAGGAGGAGGTGGCCTGGCCCTCGCTGAGGAGGAGCCGGACAATAGGGACCCCAAGCGTATGTATCCACAACTTTCACAAGGAAACAGTAGACATCAGTCTATTGCAGTACAGTAACAATACATGGAGAACCACAGAGCCCATTTGAGATATGAGCTGTGCCCACATTCCTGTGGAAATTGGGTTCCATTTTCAGCCGTGCAACTGAGGAAGATGGCTCTGAGGCACCTGGCATACCTGGGAAGGACGTTTTCGGCTGTTAGACGTTTGTTTGTGCTTTGGCACATCCTCTGCCTTTTTTGTGTGTGGACTTTTGAGGTCTTTTGGACACTATTATATTCAAAGGATAATAGAGGAGTCTCTTATTGGATGTTTTCCACTATCATCAAATTGTATTTTGAATTTGCAAATAGTGTTTTCGAATTGTGACCACCAATTCCTATTCCTATTGTATCTTCAGTGCATAGTTACTGTGTTGCAACAGCCTGATGTCTACTGTTTACTTGTGGAAGTTGTGTATCTTTTGATGGTCTGCCCTTGTGGTTTATATTTTTGCATTCGCTGAAGAGGAGGCAGGAGCCCCCAGCTGTTGGGCTGCAGCCTCTTGGCTCCGGAGCTGCTGCTGCTGGGGGGGGGGGGGGGGGGGGGGCCCCCTTTCCCTGGGTAGGGGGGCTGGGGAAGCAGGGGGGGGGGGAGCCAGCAGCCCCCCTGTCTCCCACTCCCAGAGCAGCAGCTTGTCCTGTTGCATCTGCTGGACTGTGGGGGGCAGGAGGGAGGGAGGGGGCCGGTGCCCTCCAAGCCTCAGAGGCGGGATGGAGGACCCCGGTTCTGCCTACTTGCCTGCCTGGGAGCAGTGCTGGGCAGGAGCAGCTCCCGTGCCAGGGAGGGGCAGGATGAGAGAGCCAGCAGGCCTTTGCGGGGGCAGCCAGGGGGGCACATGGGGATGGGTGGGTTTTGTGGGGGGAGGCGGGCTTGGGGGTTTGGGGGGGGGAGGCGGGCTTGGGGCCAAACAGGCAGCTGCCTGGGGGGGGTGGAGCCCCACACCGCAGGGGGAGGAGCCTGGGGCTTGGCCAGGAACAGCCACACCCTGGTGGGATCCTGGTTGCCGGGCTGGCAGGCGGGTGGTGCAGCAGAGGAGGGCGCCCGGGACAGAGTGCGGAGCAGGAGGGGCCCGTCCTTCTGGAGGGGCCCGTCCTGCTTCCCCCCAGCCTCCCCTGCCAAGAGCCTGCTTCCCTCCCAGGAGGGTCTCCTGGCCCCTCAGGGGGCTTTGGAGGGTGGTGGGGAGTGGACAGGTTTTAAATGTTGCTTTAGCTGCAGGGGCCCTTCGGTGCCCCCAACCCCTTTCTGAGGGCACAGATTGACAAGGGCTTGCTGGGCTCTCCAGTCCCCCCTCCCCCTCCAGCTGCTGGTCTTGAGGAGGATTGGGGGCTGCCCTTGAAGGCACTGCTGCTGCTGCTTCTGTGGGGTGGGGGAGACTGGGGGGGCTTCCAGGGATTGAACCCCCCCCCCTGCCTTTGTGGCCCCCTCCCCAAATTTGTTTCTTTCTTCCCACCAGCCCTTGAAGACAGTTGACTTCTCCGGCATTATGCAGCAAGTCAGCCTCACAAGGGGCCTCATCCAGACTTGGGACTTGGCAGGGAGAAGCCGAGAGAGAGAGAGAGAGAGCATCTCCTCCCCCCAAAGGCTCTCCAGTGCCGAAGGCTCAGCGCCATAGAAAAAGGCGTATGGCGCGAGC
>NW_015163188.1:0-6251 GCF_001447785.1 Gekko japonicus | reverse complement strand
GAGAGAGAGAGAGAGAGAGAGGGAGAGAGGGAGGGAGAGCGCGCGCGCAGAAGGACGGAGGGAAGCGGAGGCGGGTTCCGGGGATGAGCAGCCTGTTCCCCAAGAGGTGCAACTCTCTCTCTCTCTGGGAGGCTGCCTGTCGTGCCCAGGAGTGATTTCCAGGCCTCGGGTATTTGGTAACACCACCACCACCACCCCAGCAGTCTGAGTAGCTGTTCACGGGGCTTGTGCACAGGAGGGGGCGCCCTTTCTTGCTGGGCAGAACTGCCCCCTGGGGGGGGGCTGCCCACGAGGGCTGTGGGGCAGGTTGCCCTCCTCCACTCGGTGGGCTGGCGGAGCTGGAACCTGGGGCTTGCAAAGGGTTTCCGCGAGGAGGAGGACCCGGTGGTGGGACAGCCCCCCCCCCCGCCACCCGGGTCTTCTTGGTCCGCTCTGCCCAGCTCAGGCACCACCGCCGGCTCCAGTTATGGTGATCTGGCTGCTGCGTTCAGCTTGGGGCGGAGACCCAGCCCAAATCCCTCCTGGTGAAGAAGATGGTTGGCCTCTCCGGAAGCTCTGGGCGAAACTCCTCCTCCTCCTCCTCCTCCCCCCCCCGGGGTGTGAGAGCTGTCAGCACCCCCCTCGGGCAGGGGTTTCTGAGGGGAGGGACCCTGCCTGCAGGAGCCCCCTTTACAGTGGGATTCTGGACCCCCCCCTCTCCTGCCTCTGGTGTCTGTGTCAGCGGGGCCTGGAGAGGTGGAGGCCGGCTGGCTGGTGGTGGCTGGGCCTGAAGGAGCCCCCTGCCAGCTGTCTGCGGCTCCTCCTCCTCCGCTCAGACCCTCCTTTCCTCCCTGCCCCCCCACCACCACAGGTCAAAAGGTCTGGCGTTTGGGCCAATCCCCAACCCAAAGGCGGGGGGGGGGGGGGGGGGGGAGGTCCATCCACGTCTCCTCCCCTGCACTGCCTGGGAGAAACCCCCCCCCCTTCCCGACAGAGATACTCTCCCCCTCCCCCATTTTTAGTCATTTGGAGGAAGGGGGGGGAGAGAGGAAACAGAGCCAGGCGGTCCTGGGGAATGCCCGAAAGGCTGCAGTGCAAAGGAGAAGGGAACGCCAGTCTGGTGCGTGGACTGTAATCTGGGAGAACTGGGCTTGATTCCCCACTCCTCCACTTGCAGCTGCTGGATGACCTTGGGCAAGCCGTAGCTCTGATAAGAGCTGTCCTTGAAAAAGAGCAGTTTCTGTCAAGAGCTCTCTCGGCTCCACCTTCCTCACAGGGTGTCTGTTGTGGGGAGGGGGAGGAGTTTGTCAGCCGCTCTGGGACTCCCTTGGGTGGTGAAGGGCCAGAGGGTCTAAATCCAATCCCTTCTTCTTCTCTCCGCCCAGAGGAGTGGGCTGCTGTGCCCCTGGGACGTGCTGTCAAGCGAGACATTGGTGGGTAACCCCCTCCCATCCCACTTCGCCCACCCACCACACGGCTTCCGTGGAAGAGGGGTTTTTTGGCTTGTTATTGCCCAGCAGCTGGTGGCCATCAGCCCCTCCCCCGGAAGACGGCTGTCAGGAGGGCCTGGCGTGATGTCATGTGGTCCGGGGGGGGGGTCCTGAAGAGTCGGACTCGACTGTGGGACTGGGCAACAGCAACAACAAGGTCCAGGCCCAGGGCTACACCTGGAGTGGGTGGGCAGCAGCACCCCATGTCGGTGAGAGGCACAGAAGGCTGTTTCACCACCCAGGCCGAAAGGCTCTCCCTCGCCTGGGGTGTTTGTGTGTGTACTACGAGCCCCTGCCCTCTTTGGCTGCCTTCCCGAGAACTGTTGGGGTGTGTGTGTGTGGACGCAGTGGCAGTGGTGACTGTAGAGACAGCCCGGAGTGCTCCTTTGCCTGTGGGGCTTCCCTCCCTGGCTCCATGCTGAGTCTTGACCTTGACCCAGGGCCTCCCATCTTGGATAACGGAACGCCTGCCTCTCGCCTCCTCCTCCTCCAGTGACGGTCTTTGCCCTGCCAGGAGGGCTTCTGCTCTCTGCCCCTCACCTCTCCCCCCCCCCACCATAGTGGAGACACCTGAACTGGGCGGGTGACACTCGAGGAGAGCTCCCTGGGGAGACGAAGCAGCCATCTCTGCGGGAACAGCCAGTGACTTGGCTGGGACTCTGTGCCTCCACAGGGATGTATTTTGAGGGGGTGAACAAACATGTGGACAAAGGGGACCCAACAGATGTGGTTTACCTTGACTTCCAGAAAGCTTTTGATAAAGTTCCTCATCAAAGGCTCCTAAGTAAGCTCAATAGTCACGGGATAAAAGGACAAGTCCTCTTGTGGATCAAAAACTGGCTAATTAATAGGAAACAGAGAGTGAGTATAAATGGGCAATTTTCTCAGTGGAGGGTGGTAAGCAGTGGGGTACTGCAGGGCTCAGTACTCGGTCCGATGCTTTTTAACTTGTTTATTAATTGTTTGGAGTAAGCAGTGAAGTGGTTAAATTTGCAGATGACACAAATTTGTTCAGGGTGGTGAGAACCAGGAAGGATTGTAACGCACTCCAAAGGGATCTGTCGAGGACAGGCGAGTCAACGTAGTAAATGGGGTTCAATGTGTCCAACTGCAAAGTGATGCACATTGGAGCTAAAAATCCTAACTATAAATACATGTTGATGGGGTCCAAACTGGCAGAGACTGACCAAGAGAGAGATCTTGGAGTCATAGTAGATAACTCAATGAAAATGTCTACACAGTGTGCGATAAAAACTGCAATACTGCAATAAAAAAGGCCAATGCTATGCTGGGGATTATTAGGAAGGGAATTGAAAACAAATCAGCCAGTATCATAATGCCCCTGTATAAATCAATGGTGCAACCTCATTTGGTGTACTGTGTACAGTTCTGGTCACCACACCTCAAAAGGATATTATAGCACTGGGAAAAGTGCAGAAAAGGGCAACTCGAATGATAAAAGGGTCAGAACACTTTCCCTATGAAGAAAGGTTAAAACGCTTGAGGCTCTTTAGCTTGGAGAAACGATGGCTGAGGGGTGACATGATCGAGGTTTATAAGATTATGCATGGGATGGAGCAGGTTGAGAAAGAGGTATTTTTCTCCCTTTCTCACAGTACAAGAACTCGTGGGCACGCAATGAAATTGCTGAGCAGTCGGGTTAGAACAGATAAAAGGAAGTCTTTCTTCACCCAAAGAGCGATGAACACACGGAATTCACTGCCACAGGAAGTGGTGGCGGCTACAAGCATGGACGGCTTCAAGAGGGAACTGGATAAGCATCTGAGGTCCATCGGTGGCTATTAGCCACAAGGTACAGATAGGAACTCTCGGTCTGGGGCAGGTGATGCTCTGTCTTCTTGGTGCTTGGGGGGGGGCAAGAGTGGGAGGGGGCTTCTGGCCCCACTGGTGGACCTCCTGATGGCTCCTGGTATCTTTGGCCACTGTGTGACACAAGAGTGCTGGACTGGATGGGCCACTGGCCTGATCCAACATTGGCTTCTCTCTTAGGTTCTTATGATGGAACAGGGGGGGGTCATCATGGCTGTCCCCCAGGGTCTCTCAGCATGCTTCTGCTGCTGTTTCCTGTGCCCTGGATGGACAAGGGGATCCCATGCACTTGTAGCTGACCTTCTCTGTGGAGCAGGGTGGCGGTGGTATCCAGCCACCCAGTAGTGACCTCTTCTGTGCCAGGTAGCAAGTTCAGACCAGACCTCCTTTTGTCTTGACTCCTGAGTGAGGCCGGAAGGCTTTGTGACACCCTTCCCCTCCCCAGCTAGCCCCTGCCAAGGGGTCTCATATCCCCGAAGTCTCGGGACGCTGCTGAGCCCTCTGCAGCCACCAGAGGGCAGACGCCGGCCACTTGTCACTCTTCCCTTCTCTACCCAGAGAGGGAAGATATTGGGGGGGGAAGGGGGGGGGGTCCACAACCACTTAGTGTTGAGTAGGTCTCCTGTAAACAGCTCTTGCTGCCTGACACCCAGACACACCGCAGAGCAGAGCCTCTCAAATGCGCCAGGGAAGCGGTGATCTGACCCCGGGCCCGCTTCTAAGCTGATGAGCGCCCCAGGGCACAAGGTGCAATCCGGGCTGGCTCCTGGGCAGGCGGAGAGCAAAGGGCAGGGCAGGGCAGGGCCGGGCCTCTGGCAGAATCCGGCCCCACTCCTCTTCTTCGATCTCTTCCCCAGCAGCAGCCACCGTGGAGAGAGGCCGGCCGTGCCTCTCCACAAGGCCAGAGGGCACCCGCCTTGACCAGGCACCCGGTGACTCATCCCAGCAAGATGTAAACAGTCTGAGGCTCTGCTCTTCCGGCCGCGGCTCCTGCGGCTTCCCAGCTCTTAAAGAGATGCACGCATACTGCCTCCCCCCCCCTCCACCGGGGTCCGGCGGGGGCTGCCCCTTGCGCTGCTGCTGACCCTGCTCGCTCCGTGTCCTCCCCACGCCCACTCCCCTCTTTTATTGCCGCCGCCTCACATTGGCAGTGCTTTGCCAAAGCAGGGGGGGGGGAGACACACCAGCATGCCTGTGGGCGCCCATCATGCGCTGCCTTTTCCCAAATAAGGGAATGAGCCAGGACCACAGGGGAGCCGGCGGCTGGGTGCAGCAGCAGCGAGAGAGAGAGAAAGAGAGAGAGAGATAGGGGGCTGCCTGTCCCCGGCCACCCACCCCCCAGGCCTGCTGCCCCTCCGCACACCACCTCCTGGGCGCAAGGAAAGGCGGCCTTCCTTCCTTCCGCTTTCTGGTGCCACCTCCAGGCCTGGCCTGGCCCTCCTCTAGAGCTGGATGCGGATGGGCAGGTGGTGGAGCGCCCTGCAAGCGAGTGGCTGGCATGGGTTGGCACGGCCAAACAAAGCCCTCGTTGAGGGAAAGGGAGACAATGGGTATGCTGGGGGGGGGGAGAAGAATAAAAGCCCCCCCCCCGTCACAGCTGGCCTCTGAGGGAAGGGAGGCAGCAGAGGGGAGGGGGCAGGCCGTGGCCTCCAGCGGCTGTGATTTCCACAAGGACCTTGCAGGGTTCCCTCTGAGCTGGGTCAGTGTGAGCTAGCTCACAGCCTTTTAGCCTCTGGCTCACACACTTTTGCCTCGGCTCAGGGAAGGGATGGGGCTCCAGAGCAGACGCATTGATGCAGGAGCCAAACTGCTCAACCGCAGCTCTAAGGCCAGCAGCTCGCAAAGCAGAATTTTTGCTGCTCACAAGACTCCGCAGGCTTAGAGGGAGCCTCGGTTGTAATCAGTGTTCCCTCCAAGCTGGGTCAGTGTGAGCTAGCTCACCGCTTTTTAGCCTCCGGCTCACACATTTTTGTCTTGGCTCAGGAAGGGATGGGGTTCCAGAACGGACTCATTTAGGCAGCAGCCAAACCGCTCGCTCACAATTTTCATACCAGTGGCTCACAAAGTCGGATTTTTGCTAGCAAGACTCCGCAGCTTAGAGGGAGCATTAGTCAAGAGCCCTCCCCCCCCCTCCGTCTCTGTGCCTAGGAGGCCTTGTCGGTGTGTTTGTGTGTGGGGGGGGAGAGATGGTTTTCCTCCCATGACCCTTCGGGTGCCCCCACCAGGGTCAACCTGGCCATTTTGCTTCCAGGGAATGTTCCGGAGCAGAGCCAAGCCCCAGCAACACCCCCACCCCCCTTGGTGGTCTCCACTCCCTGCCTCTCTCCTCCTGCGTGGTTTCCAGTTTTGGGGGGGGGGTTTTGATGCTGACGGACAAGCTCCTGTCCCTCCTCCTCCTCCTCCTCCTCAGGCCCCCTGATGGTTGCCAGTTTGGGGGGGGGGGGGTTGATGCTGACGGGCAAGCTCCTGCCCCTCCTCCTCCTCGGGCCCACTGATGGTGGCTCCTCGTGGTGCTGCAGGGCTCGCTGCGGGGCCCTTTTCACTCACTTCCCGTCCTGACCCTGCAATCCACCCAGCCCAGCCTGCTCCCCAAAGGTGCTCTGGGAAGGCCCTGCTTCCCAGGGGTGGGGCGCAGGGGACTCGCCCAACTGCATTCTGGACTGACGGGGGGGGGGCAACCCGAGGCTCTGGGGGGAGACTCTGCCCCCCCCAACTCCGTAAGATCTCCACTCCATGGTGGGGGGCTGAGCCCGTCACAGAACCTCCCCTTGGGGGGGGGCACCCCGCCCATGCTCTCCTCCCCACCACAACCAGTGGCCTTCAGCATCTGGGAAGAGGCCCTCCCCCCACCTTGAGGGCCGGCAAGGCAGCTGCTGAGTTGTCCCATTCCCCCCCTCCCCCCAGAAAATAGTTTTGTGCCGCTGTTTATTTATGCCCCACTTTAAACAAGGC
>NW_015163187.1:169436-169760 GCF_001447785.1 Gekko japonicus | reverse complement strand
AAGTTTATAAAATGTTGTCTATTAATGTTTATAAGTACATTTATTAGTTTCATTGTAAAAATGTTTGGTCTAAATTATCTTGTAATTATATGTAATGTGTTTTATAGTAACAGATCCACCACCACCTAAATAACAGATTTCCCCTTGCTGAGTGGTAGATCTGTGATGAAATCCATGGAGATCACTTCCCATGGTCTATTGGGGGTTGGCAAGGGTTTCAAAAGACCAGGGGACTTCCCTCCCCTCGGTTTGGATAAGGCACACATTTGGCAGGAACGTACAAAGTCCAACAGATCTTTGCGCATGTGTGGCCACCAGAATTGA
>NW_015163187.1:168290-169119 GCF_001447785.1 Gekko japonicus | reverse complement strand
CTGGGCAGAGGTGAAAATTGAGTCAATGATGATGTCTTGCTGACTCTTGTGTTGCGGGAGGCGGGACAAGCCGTCAGCCAAGGAATTAGCCGAGCCTGGAAAGTGATGGAGAGTGAATTGGAACTTGGAAAAAAAATCTGCCCAGCGCAGTTGCTTGGCATTCAGTGTTCTAGGCGATTTGAGTGTTTCAAGATTTTTATGATCCGTCCATACTTCGAACGGAACCCTCGCCCCCTCGAGCCAATGGCGCCACGTCGACAGAGCCAGCCGAATAGCCGACACCTCTTTTTCCCAAATAGACCAGTGCCGTTCAGCATCTGAAAACTTTTTAGAGACGTAAGCAAGTGGGTGTAATTTCTCGTCCTCCCCCTTCTGTAAAATAGCAGCTCCCATAGCCACGTTGGAAGCGTCAGTTTGCACAATAAAGTTTTTCGTTTCATCAGGGTGTGCTAACACAGGCTCGGATGTGAACATGCCTTTTAACTGCTGAAATGTCGCGTCGCATTCCACCAACCATTTGAGAGGTGCCCCAGGTTTGGTGGCGTCAAACCCCTTCCCCTTTGTTTTTAACAAGTCAGTTAGGGGTAGAGCAATCTGGGTGAAGCCTTTGATGAAACAACGATAAAAATTGGCGAATCCTAGGAATCCCTGTAGTTGGCGGTGAGTTTTGGGGGGTTCCCAGTCAACCACATCCCTCACCTTTCCTGGGTCCATCTCCAACCCCCCTCCCGAAATGCGGTAGCCGAGAAAGTCAATGTGTGTTTTGTGGAATTCACACTTGGACAGCTTGGCAAACAGTTTGTGCTTATGCAACGTTTTTAGAACTTTT
>NW_015163187.1:159561-167265 GCF_001447785.1 Gekko japonicus | reverse complement strand
CTCTTTTTCAAGAACAGCTGTGCCAGAACTATGGCTTGCCCAAGGTCATCCAGCAGGTGCAAGTGGAAGAGTGGGGAATCAAACCCAGTTCTCCCAGATTAGAGTCTGCGCACTTAACCACTACACCAAACTGGCTCTTATGTATAATTGTATAATTTATGCTGCTCTGTTATAAATTGGATAATGTTGTTGTTCTATGAAAATTTAATTAAAATACTTTTTAAAAGTCTTTATCTGCTCAGCTGATGGTAACCAATCAGATGCCTTGGAGCAGCCTGTCACTCAAAGCTCTCTGGCTCTGTGTAGAATTAACCTTTCACAGTCCTTTACCTGTTTGTACAGCACTTCTAAACTTTTAAAAGTGCAGTCCGTCACAGCAGGTATGCTAGTGGGGGAGATGAATTCTAAGGGTAGTATTTTCAGATTCATTGCTTCTTTCTCCCTAGCAAATTTTTTTTGAAGTTCCTGAACTCCATACCTATCTGTTTGTTTGCTGAGGAATCTGTTTACATTTGCCACAGAACCCCTGGGCAATGCAGAGAATTCTGGGAAGTGATCTAGAATCCACTAATCCTGATTCACACTGGTTGCCAGCTCCTAGCTGAACCTCCATTGAGCTGATAGTGCACCTAACACTTCCCCGAAGCTGAGCATCATACAAAACAATCAGCTATCATGAACAAGTTGGTTTTTTTAAAGTATTTTTATTAGATTTTTATGCTTAATAGACAGACAAACACATATTTACCATTACCAATGTATTTTTCCTTGATACATCACATAGACCATACAATACAAAAAAAGAAAAAAGATTAGTTATACAAAGTCCTATTTTGAATTCTCTCTACTTTTACCCATCTTACTTATTAGCACATATAATTCATACTCTATTTTCCTTTCTAAATATCGATAGACCCTGTTATAAATTAATTGCTGTTTTTTTTCCTATTAATCACCGCGTCAACCACTCTAGTCATATGCCTCTTTGGGAGAGTCTCCTGTCCTATATTGTCAGGAGCAAATCATATACAAAGATATCCTGTTCATTAAAGAGGTTACTACTCTCAATACTACCAATAAATTCCTGCATTAATATAATCATATCCAAATTAATAAAATTCAAAAATATTTCTACTTTCCCACACCTTTTAAACAATAACAAATTCATCCCATCCATATAACCAATAAATTATATCCTGATATTATGACACCATATCAATCACAATCACAATCAATTACCATTAATAATTTTCTAAGTTATCAGAACCATCTTACATTATCTATTCCTACCTCCAACTCTCTTTTCCCACAATAGACTATTTTTATTTTTATTTAATCATTATAATTATAACTGTTATTACTCAGAATAAAATTCATTACTACTACCTCTTCTCCCATTAATTAACCCCTCTCACTTAATCTCCTAGCTTCTCAACAGGTATATATAACACACTACACCCATAAATTACCCCATCCATACAAACAATTAAATTGTATGTACTGATATTAACAACATGTCAATCATAGACAAGAGCTTGCCATTGTTGATCTTCACCTTGGAGAAGCTCTGATAGTGTTCCTAGAAGTTTCAGGGCCCCAAGGTATACTATCTGAAATTCATCACTTTACATTCAAAGGAGATATTTTAAAAATAAACCTAAAACTTAATTTATTCTAGTTTTCATGGGGTGAGCAAGTATTACACCTACCTGTCTGATTCGCCATGCATTTAAAATAAATCCACGTTTGATGAACAAAGATAGTTTATTATAAAGCGATGGTTAGATCAGGAACACAAGAATTGTTAGGAATGACTACAAGTCTCATAGGGAACCATAATAAAGGAACTTGAACCTGAGTAGGACCAATGAGTCTAATTCCCGCTGGCGGGAAGGCAGATAAAACTAGCGCCCAATTCCTTGGGAACACAACGGTTCTACAACATAAACACAAGTTCAGTTCTCAGGCATGAGATACATAATAAGCTAAGCAACGCCATAACTCCATCCCACCTCCAGCTGGTTGACCTTGAGCAGTTCCGCAGATGTAGCAAGCAAAAGACAGTAAACACCTACACAGGAGAATACAGGGGGGGATGGACAGGGCACAATGTAACACACAGAAAAGAACACACCACCGTATGGCAGCTTGCTGACAATAGGAGAGTTATTGGACTATATGCAATATCATAGAATCCTAGAATCACAGAGTTGGGAGGGGCCATACATCTAGTCCAACCCCCTGCTCAATGCAGGATCAGCCTACAGCATCCCTGACAAGTGTTGGTCCAGTTGCTGCTTAAAGATTGCCAGTGAGGGGGAGTTCCCCACCTCCCTCGGCAGCTGATTCCACTGCTGCACAACTCTTACTGTAAAAAAGTTTTTCCTAATATCCAGCTGGTACCTTCCCGCCCTTAATTTAAACCCATCAATATTGCTCTGTTCCTTTTATGGCCTAGGCTTCTGTTTTTACTAATATTACTTTGTCTATTGCATACAGTTAAAAATAACTAGCTTTAGCAACAGGGACATGCATACTTTAATTTTTAAAAAGTCAAACCAGCAATATAGTATTGAGGATGCAATAATAATATACAATTCTATTTTCCTCTTCGATAGTGGCCTGAGGTGAAAACTAAAGCCTTGGACCTTGCCATCCAGGGAGGCTTGGGGTAAAGCAACAGTGATTAATAAAATTATCAGCTCAAAACCTCTGAACACCAAGTTACTCCACCTTTCAAACTGAGCTCCCTTTCCACCCCTTCTCATAGCTACATTTACTTTAAAAAAAAATCATCTTCCTCCACCACCACCACCCCAGTTCCTTTTTTAAAAAATAATTTGTTATTTTCCACAGAAACAATACATAAAATTGGGGTATTCCATTCTACATCGCTGTTTTATCTACTAAACTACCTCATACATTATCTAAATATATTTCATTTTTTCACCTTATATTATATCTTGTGATCATTTGCACATATATAAGTATTAACTTATTATTTGCTACTAAATCAGACTTTGTCTAAGCATTTTGTTATATTCTTCAATTAACTATATTTAAAGTCTGATCCAGAAGAAAATAAGATTTATAGACTTTAAATATAGTTAATTGAAGAATATAACAAATGCTTAGACAAAGTCTGATTTAGTACTAAATAATTAGTAAATAATTTAACGTTTCATTATACTTTTCAGTCCATTTATGGAATCTTATTCCACTTTGAGTCTCTCAGTTTCCCTCAACAATTTTTAGTCTTTTTTGTAGTGCTTCTTCATTTTCTGGTTTCTCCTCTTACGTTTTAGAGTCATGCTTCTATGTCTTTTTCCCTTGTAGGTGTAGAAGGTGTCTTCCAGTGTTAGCCATCTGTACTCAATTTTTGCAATGATTTGAAATTCCACAAGTTCTTCTCTTTCCTCTCTCTGAAGTGATATAACAATCCCTGCCTTGAAGATTTCATCACTTATGTTTCTTTTATAAGAACTCAAATATGCATCTTGGAAGCCCCAAACCCCGCTAGAAGAGCCGACGATCCAGCTGTGACACAGGAGAGCGTCACGGTGCGACTTCTTGCCATGCCAAATCCCGGAAGACTCCACCACCACCCCAATTCCTTAGGGACTGTCCTTCAATAAGTGATATTAACTTGGCAAAAAGAAAAGAGGTAACCATTTTTAAATGCAATAGAAATGGCAGCAAGAATTCTACATGCAAAGGAACACACAAAGCTTGCATTTGTAGCAGTGTCAGGTCATGAAACGTCAACGCTCAGAGGCCTTCTTGCTGGACAACAGCTTATGGGTGGGCAAGCCTAAAACTGAGCACCAGGAGGACAGCCAATGACCCTACCTGTCAATCTGCCCAGTACCATGATGATTCAAAGTCTCTATTTCTAAGCAGTGGAGCAGAGCAAGAGAGCTACAGTTTCCTGTCTTTTGTTCAACTCAGGCATAAATTGCTTCATAATAGCTCTTTGTTTTAAAATGCAAGTTTCCTTTCCTTTCATTTTTTTTTTTAAGTTGGGAGCATAATAGTGTAAGTGTAGTGGCAGTAAAAGGTCTGAAAGGGAGGAAAATGCAGCTGCAATTTAGTGTACAAATTTGCTTGCTTCTTTCAGAAAGATGGTATCATGACTAAGTGAGATTACTTAACTTGGGTACTGGAATGGGACATCTCATGTATTTGTCCAGTGCTTAATGCCACAGGACTATGATCCATGTTGAGAGTTATCCATTACTTTTAAGCACATAACAATGATCTAATGTGAATTTGGACTTGGTTGTTCAAGGAAATAGGTAGAACACTATTTGAGCAGTTCTCAGACTGGTTTTTAGTTGTGGCTTGGGTTGCCAGGCCCCTCAGGAGTGGGGGATTCTCCTCCCCCAGTCCTTGTTTCCAAAATGGCTACCAGGCTGATAGTGTGATGTGAGTCCCCTCTAGGATTTGCCAGAAACTCCAGGGTTTCACCACAGAGTTTCTGGCAATTCCTAGAGAGGTGTGATGTAACACTGTCACCAACAGTCACCCTCCGCCGTGTTCCCCCCCCCCCGGTCTTCCACTGGTGGCCAGGCATGGCCTGACCATCCTAGTTATGGCGATAACACCATTATAATTGCTGAGTTTTGAAAACTGACTTTTTGTATGGCTCTAGGTGGGAAGGACATTGTTTTCCATCTTTATATAAACATTTGGTGGTGACTAGCAACATGATAGCAAGTAGTCCAGCAAAGCCACATTGACTACCTCTTATTAACAAAATACTAATGACTTTGTAATCTTATGACTTACATTTCTTTGCTGTTAAGCAATATGTAGATAGAACATGAAAAAACACATAAGTTCAGGCCTATTACCCATGCTATTAAATCTCTATGTCAAGTCCTTGGGAGAAATAATTCATGGCTTTAAATTTGGAATTGGCTGTCATCAATATGCTGATGACAGCCAATGCTAAACATTTTTATCCAGATTTCCTGGTGATGCAGCAGAGGTCTTGAGCCACTGCCTGACTGGCTAAACAGCTAAAAGAGAATGAATTGAAACCAAATCCTGACATGTCAGGTAATGCTGGTTGGGAAGGCTTAAGTCCTGAAGGACACTGTTCTTCCCACTTTTAATGAGGTCCAGCTGACCCTTGCTATGTCTATTAAAAAACCTAGGAGTTATTCTGGACCCAGCAGTATTGCTGAATAAACAAGTAAATTCAGCAGCAAAAATGCTTTCTACCATCTACATGTAGCCCAGAAGATAGTCCCCTACCTTGACTTGGTTGATCTGGCCATGTAGATCCATGGCAGCATAACCTCAAGACTAGGCTTTTGTGATGCACTCTACATGAGAAGTATATATATAGCCTTGAACCAGAATATCTGCAGGTCCACCTCTTCTGTTATGCTCCACTGGAGCAGCTTCTGTCATTTGACGAGTAAGGTGCCTGTACAGGCATTCTTTGCTGTGGTTCCCAACCTGTGGATTGGCCTGCCTGAGGAGGTCAGAAAGGCCCCCACACTTCTGTCACTCTGCAGATTGTGTAAAACAGGGTATTTTTATAAAAGGCATAGGGCTGTAGTATAAAGGAATGTGTTAGGAGGATGCTTTTTTATATAAAAGGAAATGGACTGTAATTTATTCCAGTGTTCATTTTATATTTTATCTTGCTCTTAGCGCATTGTCTTCTGGTTTTGTAAATCCATTTTCTACATTATTTTATACATTGTTTTTCTAACTTCTGTAATTCTAGTCCTATTGCACTTACTGGATGTGTTATGCTGTTTAAATTCATTGTTTATATCATGTAATCCATCTTGAGTTTAAGTGAGAAACACAGGCAATAAATAAATAAATAAATAAACAAACAAACAAACAGAGCCTGAAAGTTTTCTGTAATGCACACCAACACGTCTGAGGAAAGAAGCCCAATATGGGCAGAGTCAGTGTGGTGTAGGAGTTAGTATCAAACTAGGATCTGGATTTGAATCCCTACTGGAATCTTGCTGAGTAACCTTGGATGAGTCACACACAATCTAACCTACTTCAGAGGGTTGTTGTGAGATGAGAATGATGCAAGCTGTTTTGAACCTCCCCTGGATAAAAAGGAAGGGTATTATTGCAATAAATACATATATCTAAATACGTCTGAAGCCTGCTCTGACTGGTTAGTTTGGGGAAAACGTCCCCCTACTACTTCCCCTCAGTCTCATTGTCCTTCTATCACAGAGCAACAGATGGGAGAGCAAAATAAAAAAAAAACACTTGTCATTTTGCAAACTGAAAGTAACATTTTAATTATGGAAGTAAGGACTTGGAAAAAAGGCCTCAAAAATCAAAACTCTGTAGCGTAAGAAACTTACTGGGTATTTTTCACGAACGTTTTCCTATAGCCGATATACCAAATGGGCAAAATTCCAATGATAAAAAGGAAATAATGTTGAACCATCCAGATTTAAAAGCTTGGAGGCTGTGGAATTTGATGCTGCCGCCAGCAAAAGCTCTCTATATCATGGTTTCTTATTTTTTATCTGTGCTCAGGACCTACCTATCACATCTATCTCCTGACCTAGGAATGAGATTCACTTATTTTTTAAAAACACACAATCCCCAAAACCCACCAACTGCATTTAGGTAACACCCCACAAAGTTCTCAAGACCTATTACTGGGTCTGGCGACTGCTGTATACTTTATTCCTGAGTGTTTTGGGAATAAACTGCTAGTCTTATACAATTAAGGGCTACGTATCCCTTACTATTAAGGGTTCTTTCCAGATCTGCCAACCTACATATTTTATTTATTTATTTATAGTTAAATTTATACATAGAAGAATTTTGTTGTTGTTGCTGTTCAGTCGCACAGTCGAGTCCGACTCTTCGCGACCCCATGGACCAGATCCCGCCAGGTCTTCCACCGACCTCTGAGGTTTGCTCAATTTCATGTTCGTTGCATCTATGACACTGTCTAACCATCTCATCCTTTGCCGTCCCCGTCTTCTTTGACCTTCCCTCTTTCCCAGCATCAGGGTCTTCTCCAGTGAGTGCTTGCTCCCTTCTCATTTGGTGGCCAAAGTCTTTGAGCTTCAGTTTCATTATCTGGCCTTCCAGGGAACAGTCAGGGTTGATTTCTTTTAGGATTGACTGATTTGATCTTCTTGCAGTCCAAGGGACTCTCAAGAGTCTTCTCCAGCACCATAGTTCAAAAGAATCTATTCTTTGGTGCTCGGCCTTCCTTATAATCCAACTCCCGCAGCCATACTGTCAGCTAGTTGCCATTGTCATTCCGGTTCCTGTGTAGTATCCTTCACCCCCTCCCTCTCATTCCTTGTTTGCTTGAGTTATGTTATGTAGTCCGCGGAACTTGCCAAGGTCGTGCAGCTGGTTGTAGGGGGAGAGCTTCGCCTAGAATGTTTTGGGTATCTCGCATGTGAACTGAACCTGTGTTGACATTATAGAACTGTTGCGTTCCCATGCAATGGGCGCGAACTGTATGGTCTATTCCCGCCAGCGGGAACTGGACTCATTGGTCCTTACCTGGTTCAAATGTCTATATTATGCCTTCCCTGGCTACCTGTAGTTATTCCTAACAATGTCCTGTTCTGGTTAAACCAACGCTTTGAAATAAATCTTGCTTGCTTTTCAACGTGGAGTTGTTTTGAATGCTTGGGATCCAACATTTTGTTAGGAATTCTCTTTCTCAATCGTCCCAATTCTGAC
>NW_015163187.1:159231-159412 GCF_001447785.1 Gekko japonicus | reverse complement strand
GAGCGATCCCCCAAATGGACTATCTTCAGTGGCCGCCACCAACCCCAGGGAAGTGGGGCCCAGACGAGGGAGATACGTATGACTGGTCCCGTTTTGATGCAAAAGGGACGAGAGAGACATTTTCCCATCGAGGCAGCGCACTCCGCGAAAGCCTGTTTGAGAGGGGAATGTACCCAGAAAA
>NW_015163187.1:145273-155998 GCF_001447785.1 Gekko japonicus | reverse complement strand
TTTGGAGGGAGGTGATGAAACTTATGGGGGTGGAGCAAGGATTGAGTAGCGCGTACCACCCAGAGACCGATGGTCAGACAGAACGCGTAAATCAGACCCTGGAACAATATTTACGTTGTTTTTCTAATTATCAACAAGATAACTGGTGTGATTTACTGCCATTAGCTGAATATTGTTGTTTTGGAGGGAGGTGATGAAACTTATGGGGGTGGAGCAAGGATTGAGTAGCGCGTACCACCCAGAGACCGATGGTCAGACAGAACGCGTAAATCAGACCCTGGAACAATATTTACATTGTTTTTCTAATTATCAACAAGATAACTGGTGTGATTTACTGCCATTGGCTGAATATTGTTATAACAACACACTACACAACTCAATTGATATGTCACCTTTCAAGGCTGCTTTGGGCTATGATAATCCCCCTTTACCTTTTCTGAGGGAGGATGCTCCTCTGCAGCCTACTGATGCGGGGTTATGGTGTAAGTCTTTGCAAGAATCTTGGCCATTGTTGTGTTCTACTTTGAATGCGGCCAAAGAGGCGTACAAGAGTCAGGCTGATCGAGGAAGGGTGGAGGGTTGGGGCCTCAAGCCTGGTGATTTAGTGTATGTGTCTACTAAAAACATCAAACTCCTGCGCCCAAGCAAAAAATTAGGTTGGAAATTTATTGGGCCGTTTAAAGTACGCCGTGTTTTGAATAATGTTGCTGTTGAAGTTGAATTGCCTAAGAATTTGAAAGCTCTACACCCTGTGTTCCACATGAGCTTGCTAAAAAAAGATCCTGGTCATTGTGCATGGCGGCCTGCCCATGCCCCTCCCCCTCCCATCGTGTTGGAGGGTGAGGAACATTTTGAGATTGATGACATTCTTGATTCCAGGTTGAAACGTGGTAAGCTTTGGTATCTCATCCAGTGGGTTGACTTCGGACCCCAGCACCGCGAATGGGTGGAAGTAGGGGATATTCGGGCCCCTTACCTGCTCCAGGAGTTCCATAGACGGTTCCCGGGCAAACCGGGAGGTCTCCCGGAAAAAACTTGCCCACAAAAAACTTGCAGATATAAATAATAGGTATGTGTTTGCATGCTAACACTTCAACAGTGTGCACAAGGAACAAGCTTCAAGATATACACATCTCCCTCAGAAAGTATGTAGGTAGGCTTTGCAGAAAGTGTTAGTATACTACCCTCTAGATATATATTTTTGCAAGAACCATGAGAGTGAACAGTCATCCTTCAACAAAGGTGGATCTGTAGCCATGCCAAGTGGCAGACGAAGATCACCAGGTGCAGAAGTGGCAGGGCAGGGTATTCAGGTGCTCTTGGGAAGGGGAAGGTATAGTGGTGGGAACAGGCGGAAATGGAAGGGAAGGGAGCAGAGAAACAGAGAAGCTCAGCCTCCTTCCAGCCTGCATCCCATCCCAAAGGTGACAGGCAGTGGGGCAGTGGAGAAAAACCCCTCTCCGACATTGGTGCTGTGCAACGCCAGGTCCATAAATAATAAGACCTCTGCCCTCCAAAATTTCATCTTGGAACAGGATGTGTACCTGGCGTGCGTGATCAAGACCTGGGTGCGAGATGGGGAGACAGTAGCGCTCTCCCAGATGGCTCCCCCCGGTTTCTCGGTCCTCCACCAATCCCGGACAAAGGGGCGGGGAGGAGGAGTGGCTCTGTTCGTTTGGGAGGATTACTCCTTCAGGGCCCTCCCGGCCACTAGGATTCCGGGCATTGAGTGTGCCGGCTTTGTGTGGGAAGCTGGGGAGAGTTTGGCTGTCTGGCTGGTGTACCGTCCGCCCAATGCACCAGCAAGCAGCCTGCCATCTCTGGTGGAGGCCATGTCGGGCTGGGCGTTGGAGCACCCCAGGCTGCTGGTTCTGGGGGACTTCAATGTTCATGCCGACGATGCGACCTCCACCCGATCGCTGGACCTAGCTTTGTCCATGGCGGCGCTAGGACTCTCCCAATATGTAACAGTTCCTACGCACCAAGCCGGTCACACGCTCAATTTGATCTTCGCGGCTGACCGGATTACTGCTACGGCAGTTCCATGTTCGGACCACTATGCCCTGAGGGCCCGAGTGAACGTGTCACCCCAACCCTGTTTGGGCGGTGAGCCAATTTGGGCTTGCCCGCGGAGACAGATGGACCCGGAGAGGTTTCAGATGGCTCTTCGGGACACACTGCCCCCTGGTGACTCATTAGATGAGCTAGTGGAGAATCGGAACAACCGACTCTCAACAGCCATCGACGAGATCACACCTAGACGTCCTCTGCACCCTCGATCTAGGCTGGCACCCTGGTAAAACCAGGGGCTGAGGCTGATGAAGCGAGGGCTCAGACGACTGGAGAGACAGTGGCGGCAGGTTCGTGACGAAGTGACAAGAGCATCCTATCGAATGTTTATGAAGTCGTATGAGATGGCAGTCAAAGCCGCGAAGGAGTTCTACGCGGCCGAGATTACATCTGCAACCTCGCGCCCAGCACAATTATATAGAACAATTCGGTCTCTAACCACTCTGCCACAGAGCAGACAAAATGTTAAGGAATTGGACATAGGCTGTGAGGCTTTCGCGAGTTATTTTGCAGATAAAGTCTTGTTGCTCCGCCGCGACCTCCCGGCCACACTTGAGACAGTATGTGAACTCGAGGCTCCAAGCACGTCTTCTGGTCCCATTCTGGATTGTTTTAGCCCTCTCAGCCTAGAGGAGGTTGACAGATTGATCTCGACTGTGCACCCAGTTGCAGACCTTTCTGGATGACACCTCCACGCTAGATCCGTTTCAGTCCGACTTCCGCCCAGGCCACGGGACTGAGACAGCACTGGAGGCCCTCACAGATGATCTCCGAAGGCATCTGGATCGGGGCGGGACGGCGGTGCTCCTGCTGTTGGACCCGTTGGCGGCGTTCGACATGGTCGATCACCAGTTGCTCGCCCACCACCTCGCCGACGTGGGGATTCGGGGGCTTGCCTTGCAATGGCTTGTCTCCTTCCTCCAAGGTTGGGGACAAAGGGTGGCGCTCGGGGAGAGTCTGTCCCAGAGACACCCACTAGTTTGTGGAGTGCCTCAGGGAGCTGTCCTCTCACCAATGTTGTTTAACATCTATATGCGTCCCCTTGCCCAGATTGCCCAGAGACATGGGCTGGGGTGTCATCAATATGCGGATGACACCCAGCTCTACCTGTTGTTGGGCGGTCAGTCTGGCTCTAACCCGGAAGATCTGGACCGAGCGCTGCGGGACATAGCGGACTGGCTTAGGCTGAGTCGACTGAAACTGAATCCGACAAAGACGGAGGTCCTAATCAGAGTGGTACGGGGGTAGGGGTCCCACTTCCGGCCTTCGGTGGGGCGCCATTGGTGCCAGCTCCGAGGGTCAGGAGCTTGGGAGTGCTCCTGGATGCTTCTTTGACAATGGAGGCCCAGGTAGCAGCAGCCACTGCCAAGGCAGCCTTTTATCATCTGCGGCTGATTAGGCAGTTGGTCCCCTTCCTCGAACGCAACGATCTGGCATCTGTGATCCACGCTATGGTCACCTCGAGGTTGGATTACTGCAATGCTCTCTACATGGGGCTGCCTTTGGGGTAACTTCGGAAGCTGCAGCTGGTGCAGAACGCCGCGGCCAGGTTGTTGATGGGTCTCCCTGTGAGGGAGCACATCCAACCTGTGCTGAGGTCACTGCACTGGCTGCCAATAGCGTTCCGGATATGCTTCAAGGTGCTGGTTATGACCTTTAAAGCCCTTTATGGTCTGGGGCCTGCCTACCGTACGTTTCCCCAAGAGCACTGAGATCTGAATTGCAGAATCGCAGAATCGCTTAGTCCCCCCTGGCCCTAGGGATGCTAAGTTAACAGCGACGAGAACCAGGGCGTTTTCCTTAGCTGCACCAGTATGGTGGAATCAGCTCCCGAACGAAATCCGCGCTCTGCGGGACCTCCACCAATTCCGCAGAGTGGTAAAGACTGAGCTATTCCGCCAAGCGTTTAACAGCCCAGATCAAACACTCTAGCACTTTATATGGACGGTCGCCATGTGCAAACTGTAATGCTCTAATTGTAATTTTATTGTTGAAATAATAATAATAATAATAATAATAATAATAATAATAATAATAATAATAATAATAATAATAATAATAATAATAATAAATGAAACACTCCTTGAAGCAACCCATATGATCTCTTCTTCCTCCACCCACAGTTTCCTGTCAAGAATGCTTGCTTAGTTCTTTCTCCCCTCCCTCTCATAAGAGTCAAGGCAATGCAATGACTAGGTTACAGACATGCAGAAGAATGTTGCGTGCTAGACAGGACTGCCTTACCCATGCTTCAACAGGGACATGTTGTGGATGTCTACAAATCTGGCTCCCAATTTATGCATACCATTGTCTGATTCCTCAGGATTTCAACTAGATTGTAGATTACAGCAAAAAATAAGTATTCCTTGGTCTTATTCCTTGAGAGTCCAGTAGCACATTGGAGAGTAACACATTTATTCTAGCATAAACTTTAGTGAGGCAGAACTCACTCTTTCATCAGATGCATGAAATGTATATCCATCAGGCTGATGCATTTATATTAACAACATAAATGGCAAGGAAGGAGGAGGGATGTTATAAAGACGGCTCAGTTTAAAATAAGATCAATTCAAAAGAGTAATCAGTTTACTCAGAGCTGGTGAGGATTAACTGGATTGATTACGGTTCTGAGGTCATTGTCTCCAACATGTCACTGGACTCCTGCTATATGCTTCTCCTAAATATTAACAAAATTACCCAACTGGAATTATCCTCAGGTTAATAATGCATCCCACCCCCCACAAAAAAGTGACCTCAGTTGGGACAAGTTTATAACATTATGTTATGGTTTAGAATTGGCTCCTCGTGGCTGGTGGAGGCTGTCCCATCTTTGCATGACATAAATACAACAATGTTTTACTACTGCAAAATATATTAACGTAGCAAAAACTTGTGATTTTGGACAGGACTTGCAAAAAATCCAATGTGAACTGAAACATATTTACTTTTAAAGTGGTGCAGTCCCTCATACTTCATTTACAGCCCAATCTTAAACAGTTATTCCAGTAACTTTGCATAGGATTGCAGTATCTGTTACCTTGTACGGTAGAGCAGCATAAAGGTAAAGGTAAAGGTTCCCTTGCTCAAAAGCCAGTCGAGTCCGACTCTAGGGTTGCGGTGCTCATCTCCGTTTAAAAGCCAAAGAGCCAGCGCTGTCCGAAGGCATTTCCATGGTCATGTGGCCGGCATGACTAAACACCAAGGCGCACAAAACACTGTTACCTTCCCACCAAAGTGGTACCTATTTATCTACTTGCAATGTCTAGCTTTCGAACTGCTAGGTTGGCAGGAGCTGGAACTAGAGACGGGAGCACACTCCGTCATGCGGCACACTCAGGTCTCGAATTGCTGAACTACTGACCTTCCACAGCCTGCAGTTCAGCGTCTTGACCACTTGAGCCACTGCAGCATAGCCCTTGACAAAAATAAACAGGGATCACAGTATGAGAACGGAAACATGATCACGGGGAATAAGGTTCAAATTCAAGGTTTCCCATCCACAGATGTCACCCATCCTTTCACTTATAACTGGAGAAGAGGGTGCCTATTTCCACCCTTAACCCCAAATGCAAAACAAACCTCTTTTATGAAACACTGGAAACCTTTGTTGCGCCCATTAGTACAGCTTGCTTTAATCAGCCTAAAAGCTTATTGCTATAAGTCCAGTAAAGTCTTAAATTCCTTTTTCTTCTCATCTTTGGAAATAAAAGCAGGAAGACAAATATATACACATACATACTTTGGTGCTGGAGAAGACTCTTGAGAGTCCCTTGGACTGCCAGGAGATCATAGAATCATAGAATGTTAGAGTTGGAAGGGACCTTGCAGGTCATCAACCCCCTGCACTCTGCAGGAGTGTACTGAAAGATCACGCCAGGCCTTCCGGTCTTCCGCCGTCCTCTGAAGTTTGCTCAACTTCATGTTCGTTGCATCTATGACACTGTCTAACCATCTCATCCTTTGCCGTCCCCGTCTTCTTTGACCTTCACTCTTTCCCAGCATCAGGGTCTTCTCCAGTGAGTGCTCCCTTCTCATTTGGTGGCCAAAGTATTTGAGCTTCAGTTTCATTATCTGGCCTTCCAGGGAACAGTCAGGGTTGATTTCTTTGAGGATTGACTGATTTGATCTCCTTGCAGTCCAAGGAACTCTCAAGAGTCTTCTCCAGCACCATAGTTCAAAAGAATCTATTCTTCGGCGCTCGGCCTTCCTTATAGTCCAACTCTCACAGCCATACATGACTACTGGGAATACCATTGCTTTGACCATGCGGACTTTTGTTGGCAGGGTGATGTCTCTACTTTTTATCATGCTGTTTAGGTTCGCCATCGCTTTCCTCCCAAGGAGCAGGCGTCTTTTAATTTCATGGCTGCAGTCACAGTCTGCGGTGATCTGGGATCCCAGGAACGTGAAGTCTGTCACTACTTCCACGACTTCCCCTTCTATTTGCCAAGGAGTGATGGGGCCGGATGCCATGATCTTAGTTTTTTTGATGTTGAGCTTCAAGCCCACTTTTGCGCTCTCCTCTTTTACCCTGAGCAAGAGGCTCTTTAGGTCCTCTTCACTTTCTGCCATTAGAGTGGTATCGTCTGCATATCTGAGGTTGTTGATCTTTTCCCCAGCAATCTTGATTCCCGCTTGTGATTCATCCAGGATGATTTTGCATGATGTACTCTGCATATATATTAAATAAGCAAGGTGACAGTATACATCCTTGTCGTACTCCTTTTCCTATGCTGAACCAATCAGTTGTTCCATATCCGGTTCTAACTGTCGCTTCTTGGCCCTTATACAGGTTTCTCAAGAGACATGTGAGGTGGTCTGGTACTCCCATCTCTTTAAGGACCTGCCATAGTTTGTTGTGATCCACACAGTCAAAGGCTTTAGCATAGTCAATGAAGCAGAAGTAGATGTTTTTCTGGTACTCTCTTGCTTTCTCCATAATCCAGTGAATGTTGGCAATTTGATCTCTAGTTCCTCTACCTCTTCGGAACCCAGCTTGTACTTCTGGTAGTTCTCTATCCACGTACTGTTGAAGCCTAGCTTGTAGGATCTTGAGCATGACCTTGCTAGCGTGTGATATGAGTGCAATTGTGTGATAGTTTGAACATTCTTTGGCATTGCCCTTCTTTGGGATTGGAATGTATACTGACCTTTTCCAATCCTGTGGCCACTGTTGCGTTTTCCAAATTTGCTGGCAAATTGAGTGCAGCACTTTAACAGCATCATCTTTTAAGACTTTGAATAGCTCAGCTGGGATACCATCACCTCCACTAGCTTTGTTGTTAGTAATGCTTTCTAAGGCCCATTTAACTTCACAATGCAGGATGTCTGGCTCGAGTTCAGTGATTATGCCATCGTGGTTGTCAAAGACATCGAGGTCTTTCCTGTATAGTTCTTCTGTGTATTCTTGCCATCTTTTCCTAATCTCTTCTGCTTCTGTTAGGTCCCTACCGTTTTTATCCTCTATGATGGCCAGCTTTGCATGGAACGCTCCCTTGATTTCTCCAATTTTCTTGAAGAGATCTCTAGTCCTTCCCATTCTGTTGTTTTCCTCTATTACTTTGCATTGTTCATTCAGGAAGGCCTCCTTATCTCTCCTTGCTGTTCTGTTAATATATGTATTAACTACTGCAAGAATACTGTTAGCCAAATACTGGAAAGTAGAAAAGACCCCATCAAAAGAAGAGATAAGGGTTAAGCTTTTAGAGTTGATACAAACAGATAAACTGAATTCGATATTACAAGAGAAAGATGATTGTATACATAGCAATAGATGGGCTAGAGTATATAAATGGATAAAGGAAACAGGAGAAAATAAGACTCAAATGTATATTTGGATTCTTACATGCAATGTATTTGTTGTTGTTCAGTCGCACAGTCGAGTCCGACTCTTCACGACCCCATGGACCAGGTCACGCCAGGCCCTCCTGTCTTCTGCTGTCCTCTGAAGTTCACTCAATTTCATGTTCATTGCATCTATGACACTGTCTAACCATCTCATCCTTTGCCGTCCCCGTCTTCTTTGACCTTCATTCTTTCCCAGCATCAGGGTCTTCTCCAGTGAGTTCTCCCTTCTCATTTGGTGGCCAAAGTATTTGAACTTCAGTTTCATTATCTGTAATTGCCGAGCATCTCTCTCGTCCCTTTAGCATCAAATCCTTGGCGAGTTCCGCGGACTACAAAACATAACTCAAGCAAAACAGGGAACGAGGGGGGGAAGAGAGAAGGATACTAAACAGGAACCGGAATGACAATGGCAGCTAGCTGACAGTGTCACAAGAGCATCATCTGCATGGTGCTCCATGAACGGTGGGTTGCAGTGGGGCTGCTATGGACTCTGATGCAATTCCTGTCCTCTCAGCTCATTTGCATTGTATCTTTTTTGGTACCTATTGTTAGAGAATAAGCTTGATATTTGCTTTATGAACTATTTATTGCTACACACAATGGACTGTGCACATACACATAGGCTCAGAAAGCTGTACACTTTAGGTCACCTGTTGTGATGCCACACATAGAAGGTGCCTGCACATACCTTACATGTAAATAAGGTTTCAGCTACAGTTACCCAGCCTGGTGAAGAAGCACAAACCTCCATTATTGTGAGCAATGAAACAACAACTCTAGGAAGAAACAGCCCCTTTGACAGAGCTGCTTGTAGTCACGTACTACCCATCACCTGCTTTGTTCCTGAGCTGGAATTTGGTTATCAATGAAACTGGCCAGCTTCATCAGCACTACAATGGAGCATCCTGACGCCTAGGTTTCACACCTGTCCAGATGCCATACTTCGAGTAAGGTTTTAGGTTACAATATTGGCCACCCCTCTTAGGTAATCTCCCCCTCCCACATGCAAACAATAGGATTATTTTTGGGACGGACTACAGGTAGGTGGGTCAAGAGGTTGGCACAGTTACCACCCATCTCTTGGACCCCCTATAAAAGGAGAGAACCAGTTACCTGACTCCTAGCTAGCATTCCCCCCAAGACGACCCCTGTCTGCTTTTACTTCTCTTGAGTCCTACTTGCTATCCCCAACCCTTGCCTCTACTGCCCACACGTTCCGTCTGGTTCTGGTCATGTGTGAATTCCCTTTGTTTTCTGTTTCTTCCCCTCCATTCTTCCTTGGAACAACCAAGCTGCAAGACAGATAAGTATCGCCCACCATCACCCCTACCTGCTAATGCAACTGTGCTTATTTCCTACTGTAACTCTTAGAAACTTGATTGAATGTGTGAGTGCATCAGTATTGTTTGTATGAGATATATTTTAAAGTAAAAGACACTATTTTAACCACAACAGCCTCGAATCCTTTACTGGTAACCCTTGGTGGGATCAGGACCTTGGTATAAATTGGCAAGAACCCATTTATAAATTGCCAATTGCTGTAAATAAAGCAATTCGGCTAACAATATTTTCCCTCTCCAGCAGCAAAATAATCTGTACAAATGCTGTAATGAAAACTTGAAACTATGACTACTCGATCTTTATCTGTCTTTGCTGGATTATTTCTTTTACAAAAAAAAGGGTGGGAGACGTTATTATCTACACCTTTTTAGCATCATCTATTTCTGATCTACACCTTTTTAGCATCATCTATTTCTGATTCAAAGCAGAAAGTTATGTATCCAGATATTACATCTACTTGAGTGAACATTCCCCTTAATTACACAGCTTTTTCGTGTATTTAAAATTTAAAAATTCATCTCTGATTTTCAAGAAAGGATCTTTCTCACTCTCCTTCCCAAACTGAACTCCTCTGCAGTTCCCATTTTACTTTATGCAGATTATGCAGCCATTCTCTCTTTTACTAGGATTGGACTTAAGCGCCTTTTATTAGAGTTTAACTCTTATTGTAGCCGGAATTCCCTCTCTATTAATTTTGATAAAACAAAAATATTGGTCTTCTCCAAAGCTTGGAAGTGTAATCAGTGGAGAATAGAAAGAAAAGAAATAGAACAGGTCAAATCATTCAGATACTTGGGAGTTTTGTTCCATTACAACTTAAGTTGGTGCCCTCGTAGAGATCATGCCCTTAGCTTAGCTAGGAATAAGATTGCAGCTTTAACTCGCTTTTTTATTTAAAAGTAATCAATTTGTCCCGGCAGCTCTCCAGATTTTTCAGGTGTCTGTTATCACTGGTTTACTGTATGGGGTTCCCTTATGGATCAAAAATTGCAATAAAAAAGTAGAACTAATAAGTGCTAACTTTTTTTGTCGGATTTTAGGTTTACCTAACTCTGTATCTTATTTTTCTCTTTGTGCGGAGTTAGGTGCCCACCTTATTGAATCTCGGGCATGGATCACCACTATCAAATATTGGTTGCATTTGCATTTTAGTTCTCCCCCCAACAGCCTTATGGTTCAACTTCTGGCTGACCCATATATTTCCACTTGGTCACAAACTATAGTGCAGAAAATCAAAACTATGGGAATCGATTTGGCTTCTTTGTATAATGGTGGTGAAACAGCTATTGTGCAGGTGATGAGGAGGAAGATTTGGGATATGGAACCCCAAACAATTAATGCCAGGAGCTATGGAGTCTGCTCCCTACGCTCCCTTGACCTCCGCCCCCAAGCTTCTATGGCTCAGTACATCTCTAATCTAACAATCCCACTTTATTGGCGGGTTTTTATGTTAGCAAGATTCAATCT
>NW_015163187.1:139339-145163 GCF_001447785.1 Gekko japonicus | reverse complement strand
ATGTATGTATGTATGTATGTATGTATGTATGTATGTATGTATGTATGTATGTATGTATGTATGTATGTATGTATGTATGTATGTATGTATGTATGTATGTATGTATGTATGTATGTATGTATGTATGTATGTATGTATGTATGTATGTATGTATGTATGTATGTATGTATGTATGTATGTATGTATGTGCACTCTCCTCTAGGGGTGTGCAAAAAAAAATCGGCATTTTTTGGTTTGGGTTCATTGGACCTGAAAAAATTTCAGTATTTCCAAAAAATTCCGAATCCCAATATCGGTATGGTATTAGGATCTGGGATTTTTTTGGAGATCCAGAATTTCTTTCAGGTCCAATAGACCTAAGAAGAAACATGCCAAGTAAAAAAAAAGCCAGCCTGACTCTGGGGCTGGCTTGGCTTCTCCTGCAGTGTGGTCTAAACCGTGCCGAAGGAGAAGCTCGCCCCAGGATCTGTGTGTGGCGGGGAGTTCTCTCTTTCTCTGCTGCATGCAGACCTGTCCGTTTTTTGAACCGTCAGTCTCTGTAAGAATTTGGATTGGTGCCTTAATATTGTACGTTACTGAGTGTCTTTCTGTGAATTGAGTTGATACTCCACCTTGGGGTCATACCCTATTGCTCCTAACTGCTTTAAACGTCTTCAAAATGCTGAAAAAGATATTTGCTTATTTGAAATGACTGAAATTAAATCTAGAAACCTTGTCTTGGAATTCATACTTTGAACTTTGGATCTCATACTCTAGACTGGAAGCAGATCTATTTGGGTATCTCATAACCCTTGCAGAATTAGCACATTTTGATTGTTTACTTGCTGCCAACGTGCAAGTAATTGGTTTACTTTTTGTAAACAGTATAATCAATGGGAAAACCAAGACTTGAAATATTGGTATTTCCTAAAGCCATGTATTCAAATTTGTGACCATATCCTGCAATTCTGTTGTCTCCCAGCTGCACTATGTGAAAACAATTACTACACAGCTTAACTGAAGTCTGTGACGTTTCTCCCTTCAAGTAAGCATGAAACAACCAGTTACTCAGCGTGAAGGGTCCTTCTCCTCTGAGGCTTGGAGGACATTTTGTGGGTGATTCCCATCCATCACTTAGGGAGGCATGATTAATTTCAATTACTTCCTGTTTCCTGTGGTGGGAGTCACCCTAGGCTCAGTTCTGGTGCTCCAAATGCAATACACACAGGGGTGGGGAGATCCGGTTCCGGTTCCACGAGAGAGGATGGGTGTGAGGAACTCTCCTCGCACTACAGTTAACTTATAGCCATTCTAGGTGATTTTTCCACCACCTCAAGTACTCTCATGAAGAGAGAGTCAAGGCAGGGAGAGCGTCACAATTCCAGAAGGACTTGCAAAACTACTGGAAGATGTAGAAATCTCTGAAGCAGAAGGCTATAGGAGGTTTGACGCCCAGAAGACGCCGAGCAAAAGAGGAACCCAGCAAGAGCCGATGGAGTCAAGGCATATAGAAAGCAGAACAGAACTACACTAACAAAAGAACCGAAGCTAAGATCTAATAAGACTTTATTATTGTTACCTAGTTAAAAAGATAAGTAATTAAAGGGGCAAAAAGAGAGCCAGTTCTAAAAACAAGCCAAGCAGCAGAAAGAGAGAAGAAAACTGGCTATTAGAGTGTATAAATGCTGACATAACTAAGAAAGGCAGAGAGAGAAAAGAAAAATAGATATAAAGCTTAAAATCTGATTGGACAAAATAATCCTCTTACTCTGTTGTTTGTTTCGAGGTGAAGGGGAAGAAGGAGTACCGCTTTAAGAGAGACGGGAGCCATCTTCTGTGAGGTGACGAGGCAGATTCAGGAGACAGCGCAGCAGTGGACGATTGAGTGCGAGCGGAAAGGAACGGCATCCGGGAGCAGCCGGCTGAGAAGGAAGGAGGAAGCCAATGACGTGGCATGCGAAGACGCGACGACGTGAGAGGAGGAGAGAAAACGGAGCAGCGAGACGGAGCGGCGTTATAAGCAAGGAACTAAAGGGGACTGAAACAGGGAAGCAAAGGGGGCTGCAAAGCGGTAGGACAGGAAGGGGAGAGGCTCCGGAGGAAAGTGTGAGACCCAGAAGTGGCAGGACAAAGACACAGGGAAAAATAACAGGAGCTTAATAATCTCAAAGAAAACTAGATAAATAAAGGGGGAAACAAAGGGAACTAAGGAAAGAAGAACGGGAAAGGAAAACAAGACAGTCTTCAAATAGACAGGACATAGAGAGAACTGGAGACCGGAAATAGGCAGGTACAAAGAAAGGCGAAGTAGAAAGTAGAAAATTAGGAAGATATTAACAGCGAAATAAGATACCAAGAATCGAGAGAAGAGAAGTTAAGTTGACAGACGTAGAGATGTGAAGGCCCGGAAAAATTTGGGGGGAAAAAACGGTTTTTTTCCGGTTTTTTCCTGAAGCCTTTTTTGTTTTTTTCCGAAAAATTGGAAAAATTGAAAAAAGAAGAGAAAAGAAAAAACATGATTATGGAACGTTTTATTTTAACATGATGAATAAAATATTTTAAGACCAAGTGTTCAAATATTTTCCAAATCATTTCTAAAATACATATATATGGTATCAGATTGATGTAATTTCTGTGCACTGATGACAAGCAAGTCCTAGGTTACACACTGAACTCTCCAATGAAAGAACAAGATGCATTTCTTCCTTTAGGAGGTGCGATTGTCAGAAGAAAATAAAATCCAGATGTCTCCCGGTCATTCCGGGAGATCTCCCGGTTTACCCGGGAACTCCCGGTGGAACTTGCGGATCAACTGAGGGGCCCGAATATCCCCTACTTCCACCCATTTGAGGTGCTGGGGTCCAAAGTCTTTCCATTCCACCAAATAAAACAGCTTTCCCCGCCTGTGCTTAGAATTCAAAATCTTAGAAATTTCATAGTGTTCCTTGCCCTTGATCAAAAAAGGCGACAGAACCAGTTGTTCTCGACGCCAAGTACAGGACCCAGTATCTTTCTTCAGGAGGCTGAAATGAAATACAGAATGCAAGGTCCTCAGGTTTTTAGGCAATTCCGCATCAACTGCAACATCATTAATCACTTTGCGCACTTTAAACGGCCTGATGTACTTCCACCCCAGTTTCCTGCTAGGGCGCAACATTTTGATGTTCTTAGTAGATACATAAACAAATTCCCCAGGCTGCAGAGCCCAACCCACCACCCTTCTCTTGTCAGCCTGTGTCTTGTAAGCCTTCTTGGCCGCATCCAAGGTTTTGCACAGAAGGGGCCAAGAATCCCTAAGTTTCTTGCACCACAACCCCGCCTCCCCAGGACCCAAATCAAGTTCCCCATCCAGAAAGGGAACTGGTGGGCTGTCATATCCATAGAGAGCTTTAAACGGGGACATTCCCGTTGACGTGTGGCAAGTGTTATTGTAGCAATATTCAGCAAGGGGCAATAAAACATTCCAATTGTCTTGATAGTTCGTAAAGCATCGAAGGTACTGTTCCAAGGTTTGAGTAACCCCTTCCATTTGCCCGTCAGTCTCTGGGTGGTAAGCACTACTCAAACCCCTTTCCACCCCCATGAGCTTCATCAATTCACCCCAAAATTTGGAAACGAACTGCATGCCCCAGTCGGAGATCACCTTTGCTGGCAACATGTGGAGCCGCACAACATGCATCAGGAATGTTTTTAGGAATGCCTTAGCAAGTGCTTTAGCCATGGGCTAAAGCCAAGGGGATGAAATGCGCCTGTTTCGAAAATAGGTCCACCACCACCCAGATCACAGTCATAGATTTGCTGGGTGGTAAATCCGTAATAAAATCCATGGAAATGACCTCCCACGGTCGGCTTGGGGTGGGAAGGGGCTGTAATAGTCCCGGGACTTTGCCAGGGCGAGGCTTACTCATGGCGCACACTTGGCAGGTTTGAAAGAAGATAGGTCTTTGCGCATGTGCGGCCACCAGAACTGTCTTTGAAGGAGCTGAAGAGACTTCACAAATCCAGAATGCCCCGCCAACTTTGAGCCATGAACCGACTGCATCACCTCCCCCCTAAGTGAATGGGGCGCGTACAGTTTATGGTCACGATACCAGCAGCCATTTTCCCTCTGCACACAACCTCCCACCCCTTCCAGTTGTTCTCAGTCCGCCTCCGAGAAGGCGGAGGTGAACCGGTCAGACAAAGCTGACGTCGGTGGGGCGGGGTTTGGCGCTGGCGGAAGGGCCGGTTTGCCGACGGCTTGGCTGTGAGTCGTCACCGCCCTGCCCAGGTGGGAGGGGTTGAACACCCAATCAAGGATGACCTCCCTTTTTAAAAGTCAACGATAATAAGTCTCAAATACTACCTCCTAATTTACCAGAGTCAGAGAAGTCCTGGATATGCACAGAATATAAATTCCAATGGGTAACCAAAGCCCTAACGTACTTAGGCATTCATATTCCTCTAGCTCAAGAAGAATTAGTAACTCTAAATCATCACAAAATGTACACAGAACTACTCAATACGATACACAAGTGGAACAAACTTAACATAAATTGGATAGAACGATTCAACCTAGTAAAATCGTTTATCCTGCCAAAGTTCATATTCTTATTTCGAACGATCCCACGGGCTCTTTGTAAAAAATGGCAAAACACCCTGTCCCAATTTCTGTGGAACAGGAAAAAACCAAGAATCAGTTTGAACATTCTTAGGAGACCGAGATCGCAGGGTGGCTTCGCATTCCCAGACTTGTCACTCTATAATAGAGCGATATTACTAGCAATCACAATCAAAATGCTTAGAACCACTAAAAAACCGGACTGGGTAGGCATCTGTGAAGATCTGCTGTACCCAAGATCTCTTGCAGACATAACATGGGCGAACAAACCCATTCCCCAAACAATGAGAAACAAAATTGAGACTATATATCCAGCATTACATAGTTGGAAATCCCATACCAAAACTCTCCTACCTAAGATATCCAGATACGCCTCGTTTCATAACCAAGAATGGTTCCAGCCCGGTAATGATCCCAACTCACTAAAGCAATGGAAAACTAAAAATATAACCCGTCTACTCGACATATCTGACAAAAAAGGGATAAAAAGCAAGGCAACGCTGGAAAAGAACTTAGAACAAAACATCCCCTGGTTTCTCTACTTGCAAATGTCCCACCTCCTTACCTCAATAAACATCATCCATATAATGCAACAACCACAAACCAAACTAGAATGCTTACTCAGAGATTCTGAAGTAACAAACAAGGGTCTGATTTCCAAATTATACTCACTACTAAACCAGGAATCTTGTACAACTAAAATACGATACCAAGGCGCTTGGCAGGAGGACTGCTCACTAAACCTCACTGAAGAAATGTGGTCAAACTTTTGGAGGTCCACTAGCTTTTCAACCTCCTCCATAGCAATAAGGTGACAAAATTTCAAAATTATGACACGGTGGTACACAACCCCTAAGAAAATCTCGCACATACATGCCGAAGCTTCTCCAAAATGTTGGAAAGGCTGCGACCAGGTGGGAGATTATGCCCACTGCTGGTGGAGATGCTGCAAAATTAAGATGTTCTGGGACGAAATTTTAGAGACTATAGAGGCCATCACACAGGTCAAAATACCTTGCACACCAGAAATCCTATTTTTAAATAGCTGGCCAAAAGATCTCGAGGGAAGGATTCACAAAGACACCATTGACGCTATGCTAGATGCGGCTAAAACAACGATAGCCAACTCGTGGAAAGATCCAAAAAAACCGTCCATAGAGGTTTGGTACCGCAAACTCTGGAATCACTATCTGATGGACGCAGTTATGGTAAAAGTTGACACAACTGATCAAAACACAAGACAAG
>NW_015163187.1:138965-139206 GCF_001447785.1 Gekko japonicus | reverse complement strand
TGCAGAATGGATTTGATTTACTTCATTATCATTTTTTGCAGTCTATTTTTCCCTGTGCATCTTTTTTCGTGTGCGTATAGTCTACATAGAAGATGTACATCATACAAACTCTGTATTTGGACAACTGTTTTACTTATTGAATGTCGCTAAGTTTATGTTATACAATGTTTACTGTTCTTATTCTACGAAAGGCTTACAGCGGAATGCTTGTAGGTTACTCGAAAGGTTGAGTAACGGAAGA
>NW_015163187.1:134924-135109 GCF_001447785.1 Gekko japonicus | reverse complement strand
AAGACTCCGAGGAATGTGGCTCAGTCTCCTGATGATTCAGGAGCTGGCTAATTTTTTCAGAGGAAAGTTTATTTTTCTTATGTCTCTGTCTGGGAGGAGAGTCCGAACTGCAAATACTTCGCAGGGTTTAGCCCTCTTGCGAGTTCTGGCAGTCCCTAATAACTTCTTAGAAGTACCTGTTCCCT
>NW_015163187.1:116652-134537 GCF_001447785.1 Gekko japonicus | reverse complement strand
CTGAGCTATCCAGAGCAGATAAAGCTTGTGGAGTAGCCTCAGTCCCTCCTTTCCACCCCGCGTTCGATGGTTCCGTTAACAACGAACCTCTCCGCTAGGGAAGATCCCGCGGCTGTTCCAGTCCCTGCAATTCCACTCCCCCTTAAGAGTGTTTGTCGGGACCCCTCTGTACTCACCCCCGCAGGGATAACGAATGACTCATCTCTTTATGTTGCGGCGATCCACCGGTTCCCCGTGGGTACGCTCGCAATCAGGTTCCTCCGCACCCCCTGAGGATTGTGTGGGGCAGGCCCTCCTCCCCGAGGAAGGGTAAGGCCAGCGGACGGACACCCAGGGCTTCCACTGAGCTCCGCTGAGACTGGAAGGAAACCAGCTCAGGTTAGCTCGCCCTCTCTCTTCGCCGCTGCTGCGGTTTCTTTTCTTCTTTTTTCTTTTCTTCCTGTTAAAGAAAGCGCTCCCACTGAGCGCTGCTGGAGCACGTCCTGCTCTTAAGCAGGGCCGGCAAGAACTGGGGAAGCAAAGGAGGATAAGCCCCGCCTCACAGGAATCAAAGTCTGGAGCCGACCCTGCAGGAAGGGGGCGGAGCTTATCCCAATAGTACGGACTGTCCCGCTGACCGAACCACTGGAGAACAATTGTTTACATATGTTATAAAATTTTTGGAGACATGCCTATCTGATGCAAAAATGTTATGCTAACTTGTTTTGATTGTTCATTGAAAAATAAAAAAAAATTAAATCAAAAAAAAAAGGATGACCTCCCTTTGACTGTCATGCTGGGGGAGGCGTGAGGGCATCCGCCAACGAATTTGCCGAACCCGGAAAATGGTGGAAGGTGAATTGAAACTTAGAGAAGAAGTCTGCCCCTTTTAATTGTTCATTGAAAAATAAAAAAAAATTAAATCAAAAAAAAAAGGATGACCTCCCTTTGACTGTCATGCTGGGGGAGGCGTGAGGGCATCCGCCAACGAATTTGCCGAACCCGGAAAATGGTGGAAGGTGAATTGAAACTTAGAGAAGAAGTCTGCCCCTCTCAGTTGTTTAGCATTCAAGCAACGGAGTGTCTTGAGAGTCTCTAAGTTCTTGTGATCTGTCCACACCTCAAAGGGGACCTTAGCAACCTCCAGCCAATGCCTCCATGTAGAGAGCGCCAGTTTTATTGCCCCCGCTTCCTTCTCCCACACAGACCAATTTCTCTCTGAGTCATTAAATTTCTTAGACACATATGCCAATGGATGGCCCCCCATGGCCACGTCAGACGTGTCAGTTTGCACAATGAACTTTTTAGATTCATTGGGGTGAGCCAGCACCGGCTCTGATGTGAAGAGGGCTTTCAAGCGCATGAATGCCTCCTGGCACTCCGTAGACCAGGGAAGCGGGGTGCCAGGTCGTGTGGCCTCCGGACCCTTTCCCTTTGTTTTCAGAAGGTCCATGAGGGGGAGGCTGACTTGGGCAAAGTTGGGCAAAAAGGAATGATAAAAGTTCACGAAACCAAGGAAGGATTGTAATTGGCGCCTGGTCCGAGGCGCTTCACACCCCAAAACATCCCGGATCTTCCCCGGGTCCATTTCCAGTCCTTTGTTGGAAATGTGGTAGCCCAGAAACTCAATGTGTGTCTTGTGGAATAGGACAGTTTTGCAAACAGTTTGTGCTTGTGAAACGTGTTCAACACCTCCCTCACTAACTTCACATGTGAGGGGACATCGGGGGAGTACAAAAGGATATCATCAAGGTAAACGAACACCCCTTTAAACAGATGCTTGTGCAACACCTCGCTTATCAAGTTCATGAAGACCCCCCGGGCCTTTTGAAGCCCGAAGGGCATCACCAGGTATTCGAATTGGCCCAGGGGAGTGTTGAATGCAGTTTTTGGTTCGTCTCCTTCCTTTATGCACAACTGAAAATATGCGTCTCTCTGGTCTAACTTAGAAAAGATTTTTCCTTTAGCCGCCTCGGCTAGCAAATCTTTAAGGCATAGGGTAGGCATTGGTAGAGGACACTGCATTTAAACCCCGGTAATTCATGCAGAGCCTCAAACCCCCATCCTTTTTCTTCCGGAAGAGCACCGGGGCCGCAAAGGGGGACGAAGCCGGCCTGATGAAACCCCTCGCCAGGTTTTTCTCGATAAACTTTTTAAGTTCCTCTTTCTCAGCCGGCCCCATTGCATAAATCCGCCCCTTAGGCAGCTTAGCCCCTCGTACAAGTTCGATGCTGCAGTCTGAATGTCTATGGGGTGGCAACTCATCCGCTTCCTCTTCCCCGAACACCTTAGCGAAGTCCCGATACTCCGGAGGAATGGAAAGCAGTTCTTCTTGGGCTAAGAGTGCTCCTGGGGTCTCTAGAGGAGGTTTCTTTCCCCACTTAGCATCCCATCCGTGCTCATGGCATCTGGGAAAGATGAACTGCACCCCCCCTCTTCCCACAGGATAAAAGGGTCATGCCCGTGCAGCCAGGGAGCCCCCAATACGAGGGGAAAGCATGCCGCTAGGGTGACCACAAAGGTTCGGGATTCCCAATGATCCCCCGCCCCATTCGTAATGGCGCTGTTTCGTATATGCATGGGTCTTTCATCGTAGACCCATCCATCTGGGTGAAGATTATGGGGTCTTTTAATTTCACCACACCAGCTTCAAGTCCCGCAACCAAGGAGGGGCTTATCAGGTCTCTCCCGCACCCTGAGTCAATAATAGCTTTTGCTCTAAGGTGGGTCCAAGGGTCGGGTTCAATAGCAAAACAGTCACGAAAAAGAGAGAGGGGTAATTGCTCACCACGTTTGGCGCCTCTCGTTGAGGGCCCTGCCGTTCCGTGTCATCTACAGCAGGACCGATCCGTTTCCCGCCGGCTCGTGGTCCTCGTTGTTCGAGTCTCCTTCCTCCTCTTCGAGGGAGGCTTGTAGAGCTTTGGCAAATTTCGGTTTCCTGGTTGGTTTCTTCGCCAGAGTGGATGGGCGCCCCTTGGTTCCGTCAGGTTTCTCCCGGCACACTTGTTGCCCACAGTCAGCCGCGAAGTGGCCCCATTCCCCACATTTCAGGCACAAACCTTGTCGCATCCGCTGCTCCCTCGTTGCATCCAGTTGCCTTGGTGGTTTAGGCTTGAGAGTCGTAGGGGTCATTCCCCCCCTGCGCTGCTGCTATATCCAACCGCAAGTTTTGTAAGTGGTTCTCGGCACTCTCTGCCTCTTGCATCCACGCCATGAGGGAGATTGGGTCGACCAACCTCAAGACCGTTTCCCGTATCTCCGTGTTTAACCCTACACGGTACATCTCCGCTAGTACGTTGTCAGGCCAATTTTGTAACTTGGCCACATGTAGTTTGAACTCCGCTGAGTATTCTCGCACCATTCTGTGTCCTTGCTTCAACGTGCGCAAGTACGCTCGTGCTCTTCGCCCCACGTTTTGATCCTCAAATTGGGCTCGTGGCGCACACATGAAAGCAGCCAGGTCGGTGAGTTCGGGGCCCCGAGCATTGTGCAGTCCCACGTACCACGTGGCTGCTGGGCCTCGGAGTCACGCAGCCACGACATCAATTTGGCTGCTATCATCCGGAAACAAGTGGCCTGAGCGATCCACGAACTTTTGCACTCGCACCACGAAATAAGAGAGTTCATCAGGATTTCCGTCAAACATAGCTTCGATTAGGTCTTTCGGGCGCAGAATCACCTGGCCCCTTGTGCAGGTACTGGGACTTCTCCCGGCCACGGTGCCGGCACCTCACCTGGTGGCCCGGGGACCCTCGGGGCAGGCACTGGTGGTCCCACCAGCATGGCCGGGGCAGCCGGACGTCTTTCTGGGGCCTCCCCAATCGCTCTCGTGACCAAAACTGGGATGGCCATGATGACCTCCTCTAGGGTCTGCTGTAGGTGCTGAATGTCCTGGTCAGCCACCTCCATGCGCTTGGCTAGTTCCAGTCCCTTGTCCAGGGACACCTGGCCACTCCAGGTCTTCGATCGCTTCGTCATCCATGAGTTAGCGATCGGCTCGAACTGGACTCCAAAGGGAGGTAATCCCGCCGCCGCGGCAAGGGCCCCTGTCATATAAACTGTCTCTCGGGGGGCCTCCCGTTAGTAGATAGGTCTCTGCCGTCAATTCGGGGTTGAACTGGCTCCAGCTGGAACTGGGTCTGCCACTCTGTCCAGCCCGGTACCTTGGAGCCTGGGGAGTTAGGAACAGATGCATTGAGGAGTACTTTGGGATAGTCCCCCCCCCCCACTGCTCCAGACACTGGTGGTGTGGTAGGCCTTTGTTACCGGGGGGTTCTCCCCCTCGTCTGGCTCCTTGGGCTCATCTGGTTCCGTAGGTAAGGGTTTCCCATCTCCGTCACTCATATCGGGATGATAGATGCGCTGAGATAGGGAATGAAAGGATTCCTAACAGAATGTCAGGATCCACAGCAAAACAACGAAGTACACGGTTCCGGGAAGGTTTTACTTTTATTGAAAAGCCATAGATGCAGTAACATGAACACTGTTAGGAATGGCAGGTTACCTATGCGCATAATAGGATATAGGGCATTCGTATACACCCCCCCATGTAGTACCCAATTAGATGGGTTCCCCCGCACGCGGGCATTTGGCTGAGAACTAACGGCTGCAGGAGCAGGGAGGGTGAGAAGCTTCCCACGAATGCTAGACACATCAACTCCTCCAGTGGCCTTGGGAGATATGCCTTGCAGCGAAGAGGCAATTAAGCGCAAGGGAAGGAATGCACAAGAAAGAGAAACATACACCAGACTTTTGGCAGCTTAGCTGACACATATTCACAAAATAAAAACGGACATTATATGTCTACAGGAAACGCATATAACAAAAGTGATAGTAAATACTTAGCAAACAAAAAATTGGGTCAGGAATTTATAGCTTCTGGCACTAGGAAAAAAATGGGGTGGTAATATATGTAAAAGAATCACTCGCACCTGAGTTAATGTATGCTGATGAGGAAGGTAGATCATAGTAGTTAAAATAAGAAGACAAGGTAAAGAAAGTATAATAGTAAATATATATGCCCCCAACCTAAGACAGGAGGCCTTTTATTAAAAAGTATACGTAGTGTTAAACAAACTCGATGATCAGAATATGTGTATTCTGGGAGACTTTAATGCAGTACATGACATAAAAATAGATAGGAAATCTGAAAAGAAACAAAGAAAGAGACAAAAGCTGCCAAAAATTTTCATGGACATGGCAGAAGAGTATAACTTAATGGATGTATGGAGAACAAGAAACATGTTAACTAAAGACTATACGTTCTACTTTGCTAGACACAACTCATGGTGCAGGATAGATATGGCATGGGCAACATCGGGATGGTTGCAGGGCTTAGAGGAGGCAGATATACTACCAAAAACGTTCGCAGACCATAACCCTATCTTACTTTCGTTCAAAGAGAGGTGGAAAAAACCTAGATGGAGAATGAATATAGGTCTCCTAAATTATAAAGAATTCATAAAAAACACTAAGATAGAGATTCAAGACTTCTTTAAAAGAAATATACAACCAGAAACATCCATAGAGACAGTGTGGGAAACAGTCAGTGTATATAAGAGGGTGGTGTATAAGTCAGGAAGCATGGAGAAAGAAGAAAAGAAGGGAAGTATATATGAAAATATCACAAAAAATTAAAACACAAGAAGATAAAAGAAAGAGTGATTTAGAAGGGAAAAATAAGTTAAAACTTCTGCGGCATGAAATGAACTTACTATTAACACAGGAGATAGCCAAAAAAAAGAATATACAAAGCAATACTTTTTTGATATCGCAAATAAACCAACAAGGTGGCTACCATATAGATTAAGGAAGGAAAGGGAGAAACGTACTATTTTAGCACTAAAGAATGATAAGGGGAACCTCAAACAAGATATACAAGATCTGAAAGAAATTGTAGAAAAATTCTATTCGAAGTTATATAAACAGGAAGGTCAAGATAAGGAAAAAATAAGGGAATACCTACAAGATAAAAACTATAGAGAATTCGAGAAGAAACAGAGAGAATTGTTAAATGGAAACATATCAATGTGTGAAGTAATTGAGGCAATAAAAAAACAGAAAAAGAAAAAAGCTCCAGGACCAGATGGAATTCCAGCGGAGCTTTACCAGACCTTTGAGGAGCAGATTAGTCAGCTATTTAAAGAGTTATTACAAAAAATAGGAATAGTAATGAAAAAATGAAAATAAATGTATTTTTTAAAAAATAGGAATAGTAGGTAAATTACCAAATTCATGGTATCAAGCAGCAATAACCCTAATACACAAAGCAGACTCAGATCCTACAGACATTAAAAATTATCGGCCAATATCACTCTTGAACGTTGATTACAAAATATTTGCAAATATTTTGGCAACAAGATTTTAAAAAGTACTAGCTCAGGTGATACACCAGGATCAAGCAGGCTTCCTACCAAAAAGGCAAATAAAAAGCAACATGAGGACAATTATGAATGTGATAGACTATTATGAACAACACCCAGAAAAGCAAATGGCTTTGATGTTTATGGATGCAGAAAAAGCCTTTGATAATTTGTCTTGGGAATTTGTCCTTCAAAAATTAAATAGCTGGACATGCAGACCACTGTTTTTAACACTGATACGGGCAATATATAACAGACAATATCTATATATCTAATTCCAAAGATGCCCCCTGTGTGCGGATACCTAAATCCGCGCATCAGGGGCACCTGGGGGGGAGGGAGACTTTTGTGCACACTTGGTACAGTCCCCAGGTGTACACAAAAAACTTAAAACCTGAAAAAAATATCGGGGGGATACTTAAATCCCCCCAAAAGTAACAGAGCGTCCCCTGCGCCTGCGCAGGGAACGAGCAGCTTACTGCTTGGGCCTCGCTTCGAAACCGGGGGGGAAGGGAAGGGGGGGAGATCGAGCGGGGGGGATGGAGGCGACGGGGGAGGAACCGGTGGGATGGGGGAACTTACCTCCTCCTGCTGCTTCCTCCTCTGCCTCCTGTGTGGAGGTCCCTCCCACCCCCACAAGTATCGCGGGTCCCACCCCCTTGTGCTAATATAATTATAAATGGAGACACATCCTCACAAATTGAGATCCAAAAAGGAACACGGCAGGGTTGCCCACTTTCACCTTTACTATTTATATTCGCTTTAGAAACATTAAATAATGAGATAAGGGAGGATAAGAAAATAATAGGACTTAAAATAAAAGGGGAGAAATTTAAGCTCTTAGCATTCGCGGATGATGTAGTATTTATAATGGAAAACCCAACAGCTTCAAGTCAATACGTATTAAACACTATACAGGAATTTGGAGGAAAAGCTGGATTAAAACTCAATTTGAAAAAAACCAAAATAATAACAAAAAACTGCAAGGATAAGGTAATATAAGACTTACAAAAGATAACAAACATAGAAGTGGTGAAAAAGACCAAATATTTAGGAATAATGTTATCTAACAGAATTAGTACAATACTTGAAGACAATTACTATAAACTACTAGAGGGAATTAAGAAAGACTTATCGCGATGGAAAACCTTACAATTATCTTTAATGGGTAGAATATCCACCATAAAAATGATGGTATTACCAAAAATTTTATTCCTAGCCCAGAATATACCCATACTAAAAAAAACTCCACATTCTTCATAGAGATGGACAAAGAGATAAAAAAAATTATTTGGCATCCAAAAAAAGCTAGAATTAGACAGAAATCACTCCAAAAGAGGAAAGAACGAGGGGTTTTTGGGCTACCCAACTGGAAAATATACTACCAAGCGGCAGCCATAACTTGGATTAAAGATTGGCTAACTTTTGACAACATTAGAATGCTAAACCTGGAAGGGCACGACCTGAACATGGGTTGGCATGCCTACATTTGGTACGGAAAAGATAAAATTCATTCAAATTTTAAACAACATATGATTAGAGGAGCATTGTTATGGGTATGGAATGAAATTAAAGGAAAATATTATAAGAAGACCCCCAAATGGGTCTCGCCTCTAGAAGCATATATAAAACCATCTCTTATTAACCCGGGTGACAGAGCAAATTATCAAACATTGCTAGATGAGAATAACAATTTAAAACCAGAAGAAACACTATTGGAATTATATAACCTAAAATTAACTTGGTGGGAACCCATGCAACTCAGATCCAGACATGCTAAAGATATGGTAGTAGGGTTTCAAGAAGCACAAACTGAATTAGATAAGATCTGGCTATCCTCAAGTGACAAGCTAATTCAGAGAGTATATGGCTTTTTGTTAGAGGACCACCTACAAGATGAAATGGTCAGCACAAACATGTTAGCATGGAACAAAGATCTAGGATATACGATAGATATGGATCAATGGGCAAATACCACTCTTGATGCCATGGAAAGTGGTCTGGGAGATCCCCTCCCGTTAAAAGAGCAACCGGCCCGGCAATCCTCAACCTCCAAAGGAGATGGGAGGATAAGACAGAGAAAGGAAAAAGGAAAGGATTTTTTTAAAGTAGTTTCTTTGGAGAGAGATGGAACAGCAAAGGAGATGGAAGGAGAAAGTGAAAGTAAGTTAACTCAGAAAAAAAGATAGGGTTAGGCAGAGCCTACACCTAGCTGCTCTCCCTACTGAGGCAGGAAAAGAACTGAGCCTAGGGTGACTCCCACCACAGGAAACAGGAAGTAATTGAAATCTGTTCTGCCTCTCTAAATGATGGATGGGAATCACCCACCACAGAGGAAGAATGAAATAAGCCTCTTATCATATTACAATGCTATAGAAATCTAGCGTCAGAAAGCAATAGAGATAAGACATTTAGTGACCACGATAACAGCCATGTCTGCATACAGATGACAGCTTTTCAAACATTTACAAGCAATACTTTGGAACTACAATTCATTTTCATGCTTTTCATGCTTTACATCCATATTTACATCTCTGATTAAATCATTTTTGTTGATTCCATATTTCTACAAGCTACATGCTGAAAACAAACCACAGAAAACTGACCAAAGCTGCTGCTTCAATTAGTGCACTGCGACATTTTGGTATGTGAAGACTGTGGGTACAGCCGCTCTTCCTCTCCCCCACTTGAAGGATTTTAGGAGCTTCTGTAACCCACTTTTTCCCAAGAAGCTCAGGATAGTTTAGAAGGAATTATTTCATTGCTTTTTGACAACAACCTCATGAAGTTAACTAAACTGTGAGATAGTTGTCAATGGCCACCTAATAAGACTGAGGTAAAGCTAGAATATAAGGTCCAGTTCCTCATATCATAGCTTGTATCCCACACTGCCTCAAAACAAAGCAGGATAAATGGAATACTTCCAATAAATTTGATCCTTGCGGAACATGGAATATTTATTTACTTATGTATACGAAAGGAATAGGAATAATCAGGGGTCATTTCCTGCAGGAGCACACAGGTGTGGAGCTCCGGCAGTAAAGAACCCAGGGGGCGGGCACATTAAACAAGCCCCTCTCCCCTGCTCCCAGCAGCCCTCAGTCAGAGCAAGAAGCAGCCAGGTAAGTCGCAGGGGCCCCCCCACAGCCACCCCAGTCCAAAACAGTCCAGTGGCACCTTTAAGACCAAGTTTTATTCTGGTACAAGCTCTCCCTCTTCTGCGAGGACAGATCTGCACGCTTCCCCCCCCCCACCCAAATAGCTAGCAATCCAAAACAGTCCAGTGGAGCCTGAGCGGTGGGTGTTGCCTTCTGACACACTTCTGGTGGTGTCAGGGGGGGTGTCATATGCAAATAAGTTATGCTAATGAGCTATGTTAATGAGCTCCTGCACCTCTTTTTCTACGAAATGACCCCTAGGAGTAATACCAGTAGTAAAAGTGGATACAATACTGGCATAAGATTTAGCAGAGCTAGAGGTGCCCTCTCATAATATATGAGCTTTAAAAGTTTAATTTAGAGGGCATTTTTGAGGCCTCCATTGCCACTTTGCACATTAACCCCAACTCTCACTGCAGACTAGACTAGTGCAATGTTAACAGTGCCGAGTAACTATAAAATCATACTGCCCTATAGGATTTTCGATAAAGTAGTGGAGTTATAAGTAGGGATGGGTACAAACCTTGCTACAAACCTAATTCCATCACGAACATGGCTGGTCTGTAGTTTGTGAAGCCTTGGTTTGTGAGATTTGTCTCCAATGAACCACCGTGTTTTTCATGGGGGTTCATGCAGCGGTGATACACTGGCAATGATGAATTAATTATTCAAGCAACAGAGGGGAGGATGGACTTCTGCAGCCCTGGAAACACCTATAGTGGCCCTCCAAAGCTTGGAAGGCAGCTCTGGCTACCAACAAGACCGTTCCCATTCTGCTCTATAGGAGCAGAATGGATATATACCCCCAGCTCACACACAGCTCTTTTTACTTGGCAGCAGACAGTTAGGCAGCAAGGGAGTTATTTGTTAGAGGCAGAGAGGGAACGAGCACTGTGACCAGTGTTGGTGCTTCAGGGCTCTCTGAGCATCTGTCTCTCTGCTACAGCCAGGCAGAGACTTTTGCACACCTGTCCCTGGATAGGGCAGTGTCTGGTGGTCTCAGAGCTCTGACCTACCACCTGTCCCTCTGCTATGGCCAGGCAGAGGGGCTCAGAAAGCAGGTTCCTTGGCTGAGGACCCACCCTCCCGCCTAACAGTCAACACCCCTCTGTGCCATGAGGGTGAGTGGGGGCCAGGGGTGCTCATCACGAGGGGAACAAGTCCCCCTCCTGCCCCACAGCCCCCCCCCCGTCCCTGTGGAACAAGCCCATCCTGCCAGCCCACCGGTGCCCAGCTGTACTAGGATGTCACCAGGGGTCTCAGAGGCAGAGCCTCTTTTGCCCAGAGTGTTTTTGTGGATGCACTTGGAGGCAGAAGAGCTATTAGCGCTGCCAAAACCAGAGCAGTTGCTAAAACTGTTTGCGGAGGAAGAATCTGACAGTGGTGAATTAGGGGGTGGTAGGAAACATCCAGCCCCTCCAAATCCCAACTCTTTGGGGCTGCTCCTGCCTCAAGTCCACCCCTCTGTTAGTCCTCCCAGCCTAGAACCACACCACAGTAGCTAAGCCTCCAGGCTGCCCCAATTTTTGGTCCCTGTTTTCAGGGACCATTTCTGCACTCTCCCCAATGTGACGAAGCGGCTGGTGTGCAATCTCCAGATCCGGAGAGTCTCGAAACCCCCACACACACACTTATCATCCTCCACCCTTCGCAGACACCTGTAGAAGGCACACCCAAGACTGTTGCCTCTAGAACAAAGTGACACCCTGCATGGGGAAGAAGAGGCCCGCTTTGTCTCGGCAGCAAGAAGGGGGGAGGAGCAGGAGTCCCCTCCAAGCAAAAAGACTCACACTGAGGCTGCTGTCGGTGGGAGTGGAACCTCCAGCCACAGGCAGGCCACCCTCAAGGAGGTCATTCCCACGGGGACACTGGTGCTGCCAAGCAAAAGGGCTAGAGGGAAGGCCAAGGAGGCAATCACTCGCCTCGTCTGTGAGATGGCTGCCATGGTTAACCAACAACCTTTATCCATCGTAGAGGATGTGGTCTTTTGCCAGCTCCTGCCAGCAAGTCTTGGCCTCCATGCACTGCTCTGCGGTGGTGATGGGGAAGGTCGAACTGTCCAGAGCGCGGGGGCAGACCGTGCACTTCATGGCAGACCTGTGGAGCAGCCAGCAGCATGGCTACCTCTCCCTCAGTGCCCACTGGTGGCAACAGAAAGACCTCCGGACTGCTGGGGAAAGACCAGGGGCCCAGGAGGAAGAGACAGTCCTGCCACCAGGCTACAAAGTGGTTCTGCTCCATGTGCAAGGGATGAATGCAGACCACATGATGAAGAACATTGCTGCCGCAATCCAGGCTAGCCTCAGGGAGTGAGTGGGCGTGGGTACATCCTCTGTGGGACATGGTCATGCTGGCGGTGGTGAAGGTTGTGTGCCTCAAGGCATCATCTGCCCAGCAAACACCCTGCACCTGGTGGTGAGGGATGCTCTCGGGCTGGGGAGCAGTGTCAAGCCTACCTGGGATGCAGCCACACTGGAGACGTGCTCCTTGTTGGAGACCTGCCAGCACCTAGCTGCTCACTTCTCTCACAATATCAAGTCTGTCCACCAGTTGCGCAAGAGGCAGGGAGAGGGAGGAGCCCAAACACAGGCTCATACAGGACATGCCCACCCACTGGAACTCCACCTACACAATGATTGTGCATCTGCTAGACCAGAAGAGTGCAGTGCGGGACATCATCTCCTCTATGCCCATCCTACACGGAAATTAGGAGCTCAGCATAAGCTCTAATGACTGGCTGACTCTCTCCCAAACAGTATGTGTCCTGAAGACATTCCAGGACACCACCAACATCCTCTGCTTCCATACGGCCAGCCTGGGGCAAGTCACCCCCCTGATCTGCAGGCTGGACCAAGCACTGGCCTCTGCACTGAAGCAGGGGGTAGCTCTTCTCTTGAGGGCCAGGGCCTTGGAAGAGAAGTTGTGGGTGGGTGTGGCTGCTCAGTTACATCCTCTCTGCAAGGAGGGGAAGTACAAAATGTCCTGCATTTGTGACCCCCATACAAAGGGCAGCATCGCTCTCCGTAACACAGAGTTCCTGCAATGGAGGCAGGACCTCTACAGGAGAAGTACAGAAGCTACAGGCGAACTGATGTGGCCAGAGAGATCAGAGGATGGAAGAGGCTGGGGAATAAGAGGAAGCCGAGGAGGAGCAGCAGTCCAACATTTCAGCCCCCAAGAGCCCAACCAAGAAGGATCCCCAGTACCGGTCCTCAGTGGTGAGCTGGGAGGTCAGTGGCATTGGGGAGGCCAGGGGTGCCCTGGCGGAGGGCTTGGTGGAGGTGATGGTGGGGGAGTACCTTGCCGAACCCCCTGAGCCTGCTGACTACAGTCCCCTGGAGTACTGGTTGCGCAAGGCTGCCATCTGGTCTAACCTGTCCAGCTTGGCCATGAGCCTCTCCTGCCCCCTCCCCAGTGTCTAGAGTGAGAAGGTTTCTCCCACCTGGGATACATCCTCAGCCCTCACCACTCGTGCCTGGACACGGCCCTGGTGGATGAGTTGGCCTTCCTCAAGGTCAACCTCCCGCTCCTGGGCTACCTTTCTCTGGACCTTAGGGAGTAAAGATCCTGGACCCCTGTCTCCTCCCACTTCCTCCCATTCCCCCACTCCTCTTTGAATCATCTGGCATGCAGCCTGCAGGTTGCACTCTTGGTGCTTGAGTGGGAGGTCCCCCCACATCCCAAGCAGCATCCACCCCGTAATGAAACACCTGCCTCATACCTAGAGGGCCGATATTCAACTCACTGCACAACCTACCTCATCAAGCAACATCCAGCTGATGGCATAACACAGTGTCCTTTTGCTCATGCTGGACTCCTCTGCTTAGAACCAACGCCCTCCCACATAGGGATTTGTGAACAACTCTCCCTGGCCAGGGTTGTGTTTCGTGCTTACTCAGGGCTCTGAGGCACCTGTCCTTCTGCTCAAACTGAGCAGAGGGGCTTAGCTTCTGGGTTCCTCGGCTGAGAACCCACATTCCCCCTCACTGGGATTTTTGAACACCTTCTCCTAAGTGTCTGTGTCCCCCCTCAGAATTGGTACTTCCAGCCTCCCTCTGTTAATGTACGCCTCCTCCTATGCCTTTGCATCCCCCCCAAGAATTGTCACTTCCAGCCTCCCCTCATCCAAGTCTTCCTCCTCATGATTTGTCCCCCCAAGAATAATTGCTTCAAGCCTCCCCCATCCACATCTGCTTCCTCATGATTTCTGTCACCCAAGAATCAGCATTTCCAGCCTCCCCCATCCATGGCTGCCTCCTCACAAGTTGTGTTCCAAGATCTACCTTATAGAGCAACACCCACCTCATGAACCAAGATCTACCTCATAACACAACACCTACCCCATGAACCAAGATCTATATCATAGTACCAACATCCACTTCATGAACCAAGACCTACCACATAGCACAACACCTACCTCATGAACCAAGATTTACCTCCCAGCACAACACCTACTTCATGGACTGACATCCATCTATGCAAACTGCCTCCCAGGCCTAAGGAGAAGGATTGGTCACCCCCAAAATCCATGTCCCCAATGAAAAGGCAGGCAGGTGACCGCCTCCTGGGCACAAGGTGAAGGGCTGGCCACCCCCAGCATCCATCTTTACAACTGGGTGACCACTTCCCAGGCCCAAGGGGGAGTGTGGTGGGCCACCTCCCCCAAAACCCAGTCACCAATGAAGAGGCAGGTGGGTGACCGCCTCCTGGGCCCAAGGAGAAGGGTCAGATGTGATTTCCCCAGAGAGCACTTTCCTGGGGGCACCTGCTTTGGGGGGGCTGCTACTTCCCGCCCCCCCCAGCCAATTCTCAGCAAATATGGAGAGCAGAAAGAGGTGCAGCCCAGGGAGGTCCTCTGCGAGTTTGATGCCTCTAACTTGCATGGGGTCTGTTCAACACACTCCTGAACATGCAGCTGTGATTTCCCCAGAGAGCACTTTCCTGGGGGGACCTGCTTTGGGGGACTGTAACTCACACACACCCCTAAATCCAAACTTCACCAAACATGGAGGACAGGTAGAGTCAGCTGGAGACTCACTGCAAGTTTGGAATCTCTAGCCTGAAGGGGGCATTCTACCACGCCATGAACCGCATGAACCACAAGCCGGTTCATTAAATGGGAAAGTGAAGGTTCATGGTTCATACCAGGATGAACCTCCATTTTCCCGGTTTGTGCCCATCCCTGGTTATAAGCAAGACCAACAGTTATCTTACAAGTACTAATATAACAGTACATTATAAAAAAGTATATGAACAACTAATTTCTAATAAACATTTGAAAGGGTACTTCATCACTTGGAAAAGCCTTAATTTCACACCATAAGAGGGCTACAAAATTACAACCAAGGTCATATTGTCAATATGCAAGCTATAACTCCATCAACAGTGCAGAATGATACCAAAAAGAGCAAAACTGCCAAGGCTATTTCTGGTGACACAACCCTACTTGCTTTTAACAAACCTACACAGTAGGGACACAACCCTACTTGCTTTTACCTATCTCATCATCATTACTACCACCCCTTCATCTAAAAGTGATCTTCACAGTCCTATGCCTAGCAAAAAAGCAACAAAGGGGTCACTTACAGAAAGTAGGAGGTTCTGCATACATGGAGGACTCCTTAGTTAAACAGAAAAATATTTCATTTCCAAAGAGAAAGAAAAAAGCAAAAAATACCTGACAAGCACTGAGCATGCTTACTGGCCTTTCAGACCCACTCCCTGCAATTCTTGTTGTCCATAGCAGCTTTCAAGTTGGGGGTTACCCGTTGGAGGAACTTCCTTATGTAACTTTACAGGTGGGGCAGTGAGATTTTCTCAAGGCCTGATAGAAGTACCAAATAACAGCATGGTGCAGTGGTAAGAGTACTGGACTACAAGCTAGGAGACCAGGAATCAAATGCTCATTCTTCCATGATACTTACTGTGTTATTTTGAGTCAGTCACTCTCTTTGCAGCCTTACCTACCTCACAAGGTTATTATGAGGATAAAATGCAGGAAGATAATGATGTATGCCCCACTGAGCTCCTTAAAGGAATAATTGAATAAACAAATAAAAAGCAATCTTTGTTTGCATGAATATAGCAGAGCGGGCAATTGAATCTCTGCAGTCATGACTTCTGTTTACTATGCAAAAGTAATCACTCCAATAAGATCACTGTCATCTAGGGCTGCCACCCTCCAGCTGGGGCCTTGAGATCTCCCAGGATTACAACTAATCCTTAGACTATAGAGATCAGTTCCCCTGGAGAAAATGGAGGGTGGACTCTATGGCATTATACCCCACTGAAGCCCCTCCACTACCCAAATCCTGCCCTCCCTAGGTTCCACACACCCCCAATCTCCAGGAATTTCCTAACTGGAAGTTGGCAAGCCTATCGCCATGCCAAGGATATTTTTATAGTAGATAAATAAAGCAAAATGTACATAAGGTTTATGAACCTTAGTAGCAGAGCAGAGAACATGCCGTCCTCATAATCTTTTAAGTTATGCATTATAACTTTTAATCTCATGTCCTAAATTTAACAACAGTTTGGTAGAAACAGCACAGAATTAGTCAATTGTTCCAGGTCATCAAATGAAGGAAACACCTGATCCCATCTCATGCCATCATCAGTACACTGATGTACACTCCTAGAAAATAGCTCTATTATCCATTTCTATTGTGAGCACTGTATTCTATACACAGGATAAGACAAACTAAATAAGTAGTGTAAGCCAGTGCATTGGTTTGGAACTCAATCCATTAAAACTATATCAAAACTCTTCAGCATGTTTATCATGTAATGACACTTTCCACCATACTACTTCACCAATTCACAGATCCACAAACCCCATACTTTTCTGTTTCTTCTGCAACACATATATTCAACTATTGTGAAGTACTACTCAAATACCAAAGCCCCTATACAAACTATGGCTGTGGACATATACATCATAACTGCAATGTGTTTATAGGCCAGTCTTTTCCTTCATTTTACTGATTTTGTATACATCTGTGCAACCTTTACATTCTTTGAAGGAGCCCAACCTAAAATCCTGTTATTTCAAGTTTATTATAAACCCCTCTAGACAATCATCCAACTATGCAATATCCTGAAAGATTTATACATGTTTCAGTCTCAATGAAATCAGTTGAACTAAGGTTTACAATCCTATGCACATTCACTTGAGAATGTCCCACTGAACTCAGAGTCACTGCATAGGGTCACACTGCAAAATATTGGGTAAAAAAAATTAGATCTCACAGATTTCCTCATCATTTAAATTCATGCAACCTTCAACAGATTGCACCCAGTAATAATATTACACCATGTTCTAATTTAACAGATTAGCTTGAGGGGACAATCATGCAGCCTCAGAGGTGAAAGACCAATCGCTCACACATCACAAAAATGCGTCAAGATCACTTTCTGCTCTGAAATAAATGTTCATCGATTAAATCCCATTCCCCATCCATATCAAAATGTTTCCATCCAAACTCAAATACTACACATCTATTAAATAATCACGAGCCGACAAACTCCCAAAGTCAGCATGCAGCGGTCAATTTAAGTCACCGCGGGGGGTGGGGGGGACCTGTAGACAGACCCACGTCCAGTAAAACGAATCATCACAGAAATGCCTGTCCAAGAGGGCCATAAATTCCTCCTCCTCCTCCTCCTCCTCCTCCTCTCCTCCAGGCGCGCACACGACTCAGCGCACGCCTGCTGCACCGCAGCTCCTCGGCTCCGGCTCTGCGCCGCCCAAATCCCTGCTCTTTCATTCCCCCATGCAAAACCTCACCACCGCCAACGTATTGCCCGCTGCTGCTGCTGCTGCTGCTGCTGCTGCTGGAGAAAGGGGCGCGGAGGCGGAGAGTCCCACGGCCGCCCCCAGCCATCGGACGGAGGGGGACGCGCTTCCTCCCCCGCCATTCACTGGGGGCGCGAGAGGAGGAGGAGGGGGGAGGAGGCGGAGGCACCTGTTTGGGCACGAGCACGGAAGGGGCGCTTCTCGCCCGTGGCACTCCCATCCCATGCCCCCGGTGCCGGGGGCGGCGGGGGGGGGTGTGGAGGAGGGGGGGAGGCTTCCTCCTTCGCCATGGCAACAGGGGACTCCCTTCCCCCCCCCCGCTTCTGGCGGTGGGGCCGGAGAGCAGGCGCCCCCCTCCTCCGTTCCCCACCCCCGCCCCATGCTAGGGCGCGGCGGGCACTTCTTGCTGCCTCGCGGGAGGCGAGGCGGCCTCTGCCTGTCCGGAAAGCGCAAGGAGGGCTCCGCCGTCCGCCCATGCCCGGGGCCCCCGCGGTCACCGTCACGCCCGCAGCCAGAGGGGGCAGCCGCCGCAGCCGCCGCCCTCGCTTAATCTCGGCCCCCCCCCCCCCCCCCCCCCCCCCCCCCCCCCCC
>NW_015163187.1:111372-116426 GCF_001447785.1 Gekko japonicus | reverse complement strand
GGGGGGGGGTGTCGAGAGTGTGCCGCGCCGGAAAGGACTCCATCCAACCAGCTTCAGCTGTTCTTATTCTGGGGGTTCCCAGGAGCAAGTCTGCTCGGAAGCCCTGCCACATGCCCTGGAAGCCACAGCGCTGGTTGTTCAGTGGCACGGAGAATGCCCTCTGCACGTGCATACAGTCACTTCCAGATATTCCGGGGATAATTTCCAATACGGGAAACCGCTGTCATAGTTCAGACTTTCACAGTTAAATACTGGGTTCAAAACGCATTGCAGTGAACAGCTCTACTTTTATTAAGTGATTCAGCAGATACAAGACTGAAACCTCAGGGCAATAGCCCTGTTTAAATAATGAAAAGTACGCAGATGGAGAGTGATTAAAAGCATACTTTATTCTATCCGGAACAAGATAACTTTGGCTGGCTTGCAGGCCGGCTTATATCCCCGAGAAACCGCCACACAAAACACACCCCTACTTCCCAATAGGTTATTTACAGTGGCCGAGAGTCCCATAGGCTGATTGGAGTGGGCTACGATCCGCACAGTCCATTGTCTCTTGGAGCGAAGCTTGACATTTGTGTCTGACCACATGGAGCCCGAGCCGGCCACGCGGTCTGGACTGGATACATTACACCCCTCCCCCCCTTGGTCCGCAATGCACCCACAGACGAAATCCTTCAAGTGGGCTGGTAACTTCCTAGTGCGGGTAGAGCGGCGAGGTTCTTGTGGTCCGTGAGGACCGTGAAGGGCTGCCCGTACAGATAGTGGTGACACTTTTTCACACCCGCCACAATCGCCAGCGCCTCCCTATCAATCTGTGTGTTATTGCACTCAGCCGCTGACAGAGTCCTGGAATAGTACGGGGCCTCGCGGCCGTCCAGCAGCCGGTGGCCCAAGACCACTCCCACCCTGTAAGGGGAAGTGTCACAGCCAGGACCGCATTCGAGACGAGCAGGTCTTTGACCGCCTGGAACGCAGCTGCTTGTGGCAGACCCCAGACCCAAGGTGCTGACTTGTCCAGGAGGCAATGGAGCGGTTCTGCGACTGCGGCTTTGAGGGGCCCAAAAAAGTTTTGAAAATAGTTCTGTTAAGGTTTCTCGTGGAAGACTCAAAATAACCTCACCAAATACGGTTAAGTCAAATGGTGTTTATATAACTATTAACTGGTGAATGATTAAACAATAACTTTGTATATAATAACAGATCAACATAGAGCTAATAACAGTTAAGCTCACAGACAGACCAACTGACAGAGAGTAACTGAATAACTGTCACTCTCAGAATCTCTGTATGACCAAGACAGTCGCGACAGCCAATCAGACTTCAGGCTGCCTCACACAGATGAGACTGACAGAGCCTCTCAGTACAGGCCTACATCTCTCAAGCTTGTATCCTCAAGTTGTCTGCAGGCGCAACCTAACTTTATACATGTAAACATTATCTCTGCACTTGTGCCTCTATATTCATATTGTGACAAAAAGTCCTGCAGTTCGGACTTGGATGCTGGAGGCAGCGCTTGCGTGATGGTGGTCACGTTGTCCGCGGTGGGGTGGATGCCCGAAGCATCAACCGCGAAGCCCAGGAACTCGACACGAGGCACCCCCAAGAGGCATTTCTCCCGCTTGACTTTGAGCCTGGCTGCGTTGAAACGTTGTAGAATGGCCCTCAGACAGTCCGTGAAGGACGAGTCATCTAGAGCCGCTATCAGCACGTCGTCTAGAAATGGCTGAACCCCGAGGATCCATAAAAGATTGAAAAATCCCTGGCACGACTGAGACTCCGAACTGGAGGCGGTGAACTTTGAACGCCCCCCTGTGTGTTGTGATCATTTGGGCTTCGGCCGTGGTGGCATCAACTGGCAGTTGTTGATATGCCTGTGCCAAGTCCAACTTGCCAAAGACCTGGGCCCCCGCCAAAGCCGGCAACACGTGACTCACCACCAGCACCAGATAAGCGTGTGCCTGCAGAGCCTTGTTTAGTGTGCATTTGTAATCCGCACAAATGCGCACGTCCCCGTTGGACTTCACCGGGGTGACTATGGGGGACTCCCACCATACCGACGCAACCGGTTCCAGAACCCCTTGTTCCACTAAGCGATCTAGCTCGGCCTCAATTTTCAGCTTCATTGCTAGTAGGGGCAGCCTGGCCTTGATGCGGATGGGCTGCACCGCTGGGTCGAGATCCAGGGAGATGGGGCCCCCAGAGAACCGTTCCAGGGTGCCACCAAAAACGCAGGGAAATTCTGCGCACACCGCGCCAAAATCCCGTGACCCGACCCAGTGGATTCCGTTCAGAGAGAGTCCCAGGGCCTCGAACCAAGAGAGTCCCAGCAGGCTGGAGAGAGGCCTATTCACCACCAACAGGTCAAGGGTGCCGTTAAAGTCTTGGAACTGTACCCGGAACTTGCCCCAGCCCAGCACCGCCACGGGGGTCTTATTGAAGTCCCTTAACCAGAAACACAGCAACTTCTGAAGTGGCAGGGCCCCCTTCGGACACAGCAGGTGGAGCGTGTCCGCGGAGATAATGGAGTAGGTCAACCCTGTGTTGATCTCCATGCTGCAGGGGGATCCCTCTATAAGAACCGTGACATGCATCTTGTTGAGGCCATCGGGGGGCAAATTACAGACCTGGTGCTGCGGGAAGTGGGCTGAGAGGGTGTGGAGGTCGCTGGGTGGCTCCGACGTGGTCTGGTGGGCGGACGGCTTCTGGCGTTGCCCCTTGGAGCGGCAAACCTGGGAAATGTGCCCCAAATTGTTACAGGTCCAGCAGACCGCATTTCAGAAGCGGCACGACCGGCGCTCGTGGTCCTCTCCACAGCTGCCACATGAGGCAGGGGCTGTTGAAGGAGCATTACCTGCTTTGGTGACCGGCTGAGATGACCAACGACGGACCTGGTGCACCTCATCCCCGTTCTCGGAGTCGCCCGACTCGAGTGTTGCTTGTGTGCAATGGACCACCCGCCCGTAGCGATCTTGGTGCGCCTTCTCGTAGGCTGCGGATTCCCTGAGTGCCTTTTCCAGGGTCAGGTCGTTCTGGCTAACCAGTCTCCGTCGAAGTTTGGGTTCCCGTAGGCCCAACAGGAACTGGTTCAGCAAGGTGTCCTCCAGGTGGGGGAAGGAACACAGGGTGGCCGCCCACTGGAGCCTGGCCAAGAACTCAGAGGCCAGCTCTTCCGGCCCCTGGACTCGCACAAAAAAGTCCATGCGCTCAGCAAACTTGGTTGGCTTTGGTGAAAGGTGGTTGGTCAGCACTTTCACCAGCACGGTATAGGACTCGTCGGTCTGCTTCAGCGCGATGAGGTCCTTTAGCAGCAAGACGGTGCCTATGCCACAGGACTGGAGGAGATGGGCCTTCTTCTTACCCAGGTCTACGATGTCGTGGCAGTCGAAGTAGCTTTCCAGGATCTCGAGCCAGGTCTCCCACTGCACGGGTTGGGAGATGTCAAAAGCGGCAATGGTTTCCTGGGAGGACGCCATCAAGCTGCGGCCACGTGGTGTGAGTAGCTCGGGAACGGCGGCGGCGGTTGCAGTGAAGCGGGGAGCGCTGTTGCTCTCAGGGTCAGCAGGGCGATGCTCGGCGTTGCGGAGAGATGGAGCGGTGCAGTGCTGCTCTCGGGGTCAGCGGTGTGATGCTTGAGCTCAGGATCGATGCGGTGAGCGGCGCTTCTCGAAGACACTCGATGCCGGCGGCAGTGGCGATTTCAGCGCAGCGGCTCACGGCGATGTCCGGTACATGGTCTCTGTTCCAAGGGAGATGTATCCCACCTTTGTCGCCAGTGAAAAGTACCCCGACGGAGAGTGATTTCATTTGAACATACTTTATTCGAACAGGTACAAGACGACTTTGGCCGGCTCACAGGCCGGCTTATATCCCCCGAGAAACCGCCACCCAAAATACACCCCTACGTCCCAATAGGTTATTTACAGTGGCTGAGAGTCCCATAGGCTCTCCGCCAGGAACCTAGCCCCCGATTGGAGCGGACTAGGATCCGCATAGTCCATTGTCTCTTGGAGCGAAGTTCGACGTTTGTGTCTGACCGCGTGGAGCCCAAGCTGGCCACACGGTCTGGACTGGATACATTACAAATAGCATACAAAAATCACACCTAACCCCCACCGATAGGCTATTTACATAACATTAGTTTCTCATTGGTCACCTCCAGAGTTCTGGTGGGCTTGAGCAAAACGTAATCTGGTGGGCTATTGTTCTTGAGCAAAACGTAATCAGGGGTCTCAAGGAATGTTTTGGAATTGGCTCTTTGCTGGTGTTAAATTCCATGCAGCATGCAGAATGATGGTGTTCTGGGTTTGCTTGAAAATCATATGGATTAGATAGCAAACTTCATCAGTGGCTTCTAGGGGAAAGGAGTAGCTACTTGCCTGGTTCAATGAGGCTGCGGGCTATGCTGTGGTGGGCCACCCAGGATGGACAGGCCACAGCGGAGAACTGAACAGAACCTGAATCAACCTCCATCTGACAAGCGTAACTGTGACAACCTCTTATTTGGGGAGGTCTAGTTTTACTTTAAAAGTTCTTTATGTATTGCTCTCAGGGTACTCTCGCTGCCACCAGGAAAATTTAAGGCTTTCCACACCTTTATACTAATATATTTCTTCTTCTGGGTTGGTATTGTCTAGGCGTCTCGAGGAACTATGTGGTCCTGAGAAAGGATTTCTTTCAGAACTTGTATCTTGAAATAAAGTATATTTATTCAAATAACTTGTAAATAATATAGTAGTACGAGGTAACTGGTACTGTGAATATTCTTAACTCTTGCTTTATGTCTCACATAAGGTCTGCTCTTTGGCTGACAGGGATCTGAGCATGTCACTCTGTAACTAATATTTCCTTATGCCATATATGGTTACTGTTTCTTTATGCTTTAACTTTCCATAACACACAAAAGTCTTCTCTCTCATCAGACTTTAAAATGAACAGACTGTTTAACTCCTTTACTACATAGAACCAAATCTTTCCCACACAGGGATTGAGTCTCCTTCACTCAGAGACAGCATTTAACTTAACTCTCTCTCATACCATACTTTTACAGACTGCCT
>NW_015163187.1:107112-111301 GCF_001447785.1 Gekko japonicus | reverse complement strand
TTTACAGCAATTGGCAATTTATAAATGGGTTCTTGCCAACTATACCAAGGTCCTGTTCCCACAAGGGTTACCAGAGAAGGATAACGAGGCTGTTGTTGTTAAAATAAATGTCTTTTACTTAAAAGTATATCCCATACAAACAATACTGATGCACTCACACATTCAATCAAGTTCCTTAGAATTATACTATTAAAATAAGCACCGTTGCATTAGCAGGTGGGGGTGATGGTGGGCAATACTCACAGCTTTGGGTGTTCCAATGAAGAATGGATGGGAAGAAATGGAAACTAAAGGGATCCACACTACCAGAACTTAGCCAGACTGTGTGGGGGTCTCTTGACTGCAGATCAAGAGATCAAAGTAGAGGCAAGGGTTTGGGAATAGCAAGTGGGACTCAAGGGGTTGTTGCGGGGGATGCTAGCTAGGAAGGGCCAGGTGAATGGTCCTTTCCTTTTATAGTGGATCCATAAGATGGGTGGTAACTGTTCCAACCTGTGGACCCACCTACCTGTTTGTCCGTTCCAAAAACAAGCCTATTGGTTGCCTATAGGAGTGGGAGGTTACCTATAAGGAGTGGCCAATATTGAAATCTAAAACCTTACTCAAAGGATGGCATCTGGGCAGGTGTGAAAACCTTGGCGTCAGGATGCTCCATTGTAATGTTGATGAAGCTGGTCATTCTCATTGTGAACCAAATGTCCTTTTGGCAGGAAATACCAATGCTGGAACAAAGCATTGATGTGTCGTACGTGACCACAAATAATTCTGCAATGGGGACTGTCTCTTCTCAAGCTGTCGTTTCTCATTGCTCACAGTAATGGAGGTGTGTGCTTCTTTCACCAGGCTGGTAACTGTGTAGCTGAAACCTTATTTACGTGTAAGGCATGTACAGGCACCTTCTATGTGTTATATCACAACAGGTGACTTAAAATGTACAGTTCTTTGAGCCTATGTGTGTGTGTGCACAGTCCATTGTGTGTAGCAATAAATATAGTCCATAAATCAAAAATCAAGTTCATTCTCTAACAGTATGACGCCGGAAGATGAGCCCCTCAGGTCGGAAGGTGTCCTATCGATGCAACAAACATGAAATTAAGCAAATTCCAGAAGACAGAGGAAGACAGGAGGGCCTGGTGTGATGGGGTCACAAAGAGTTGGACTCGACTGTGCAACTGAACAACAAAAAACAAAACTGCTGAGACACAAAACGTCATGCAGAGGACACCCACAGGCTTGCCGAGATACAAAAAGGCCTGCTTCTGACAGTATCTTCCATTGCCCTTCAAGCCACTCCCATCACCCAGTGTGCCTTTGAGGTTTAATACACATATAAGACATTTTCACATTATGAGCATTATTATATCCACTTTTTATAATAACAATATCATTCTGTTACATGGTCTGAATATTTCCTCCATCTATAGCTGATGGACTAATTTCAACATTCTGCACAACACTGGGCATTCTGTATATATTTTAAGCCAGTAATTTTCTGTAGCAGGCAGACAGCTTTACTAATTGCATGTCTTTTTCTATCAGCATCTTGACCAGAATGGCCCACAAGAAATCCAATGATTCATAAGAGCTATTGGAACAGGATCACACTATAATCCCCCTGGGCCAAATACAGCCCCCAGAAGGATGCCAACTGGCCCTCCAGTTGCCAGCCAAAGGTGGAAAAGAGGTATCTGTTGCAATTTGCTGGCAGTTCATTTTAGAGATGGAGTCTGAGGCACTGGCTTTGCAGTCTCTTCTCAGATTGATCCATCAAGAAACCTAGATGCTGATCTTAGCCATACAGAACTAAAATATCCCTCTACTGAGGTTTCTGTCCAGAGTTCTAAGTAAATTAACTTGTTACACTTTGGTAGGAAAGAAATGCTGCAGGTAACACAAAGCAGACAGACTCTACAAACTATTTACTTAGCATGCACACACTCATGTTTTTCCTTTTTCCTTGAGACACCTTTCCGCCCACATCCAGATTAATGGTACAGTGAAAAATAAATTGAAGGAAACTCTGCAGCAGGCTAAAAGGCAAAACATTTGAACTGCAGCAGGAGACATTTTGTTAATAGTGACAGCAGTGAGATAGTTTTCTCAGGGGATATATTGTGATATATTTTGTTTACTCTGAAGTGATCTAGCATCATAGTTTTGCAAGACTAATCTAGGAGATTATTAGTGGATTGATAAATGAGTTGGATGGTCCTTAATGACTTATGATATCTCTCTTGTCTTTGGAATGCATTGCACATCAGAGTCTGGGGAGAAAGGCACCCATTTTTGTTTTGTTTTGTTTTTTAATTTGGGCAGTGTCAAAGAGAGTGGGAGAGGGCCATGAGTTGGTTGAAAGTGAATCATTTTGAGGAACAATTGTTTTCTTTGGAAATATGATGCAAAATCAGCAGCTGTTCTGTCTGTTTAGGAGTCTTTTAATGCCTGAGTGCTTTGTTTGTATATTTATGAGGATAAAGTTATTACAAATGCACTCCATAAGTCTCCTGTGTTCTGTCATCAAAACTAAACTTTCTAACACTGCTCTGGTCTTCTTGCCAACTTTCCTTCCTTGATTAAATTACACAGCAGATAATAGCTAGCGAGTATAGGTTAGATTTGGCAATCTATGCCTTAATGCAATGGTTTGCAGATGACACTTGAGAGTTATTATACACAATAAATGTCTAAAATAATATGAGGAGAGTAGGGTGTGTATGTGTATAAAAGAGAGCAGCATGTTCTACTTACTCTTTCCATATATTTCTCCAGTAGGAAGATTTTTTTTGTAATAGTGGGACAAGAAGTTGCACAAAAAACCCACCCCACTTTAAAAAAACGTTTAGGTGAGTCATGTTCTAGTAGCAATAAAGCATAACAAACTGTTTGTCTTAATCTTCAAAGCCTTCCAAGGCCTTGCCCCCTTTATCTCTCTGCCCTCTTGCCCACACATTTATCTGCCCATGATCTTCACTCTTCTACTTTAACTGGCCTCAGCAGCCTGAATGTCACTTGCTCCCTTACAACCTGATTCTATTCCATGTTTATTCATAAAGTACTTATATGGATTGCCTTGCTAGATCAGACCAAAAGTCCATCTAAGTTAAAAAATCTTGTTTCCAGTGTGGCCAGCCAGATGCCTCTGGGATGCCACGTAAATTTACTCTAGAGTAAAGTTGTCTAGGATTGCAGCCTTAACTAATGTACCTCATTCTACCTCATTTGCCTTTTATGCTTGGGAATTCCCTCCCAGAACTTCTACATAGAGCCACCTCTCTCTTTTGTCAAAATTGAGGTTGCATATTTCTCAGGGCAGGGACCTTGTCCTTTCCTTTGTGGTACCTTGCAAAGTGTCAGTATACCGCCGGCACTCTAACAGGTTAAAAGAGATGTGAGATATTGAGGCTTCCAGTCGAGCTAAGATGGAGGACTGACGCACTTTCACTTTTGTGCGAAGTGGGCGACGGCCACTTTCGACAGTTTGGGCAGTTTTCAGCCCAACGCATCGCTCCCCAGCGAGGGGGGGACAAGCAGGCAGCAGCGCCTAAGAGGGAGTGTTAGGTTGGCGTGATTCCGCTTCGGAAGAAGCGGAAACAGGCTTTGATCTCCTCCCGCGAAGAAGGCAAGTGCCGAGCAACTCTCCAGCAGCCGTTCGAGCCGGTGTACCGGTTTAAATTCTCCATCAGCCGACCTCTTGAAGATGGGCAACAACAGTGAGTGAAAAGAAGCAATGCGAAACCCGTTTTGATCGTGTAGATAACAATAAACGTGCCGCTTACCTGAACTGCGTTAAAAAATAAATTGAATCAAGCGGATGAGCGGATAAAGAATTAATATTCCCAGAACTCTGATTCCGGTAAAGAAATAGTTGATTGAAGGCTATAAAATAGCAAAAAAGCATATTGTTTAACATTCCTGCGGTGAGGACGGAGATGTGCGTGCAGCAGAAAAACCGAAACTGACGAACAGTATCGCGGGAAGATATAGGTTGGTGTAACCAGCAAAGTATTCCGAGTGGGTTGAACAGGAAGACGACATCCTAGAAGGGTAACAACCAACAGGAAGAAACTCGGACTCTTCAAACTGCAAGACCGGATGTGAGTGTATGCGAACAGACGGGACCTGCAGAATGGCAAACTGACCTACTCTATCCCTAAATACCATAGAGAAGTTGCGCCCGACATTTTGAGGA
>NW_015163187.1:103480-103615 GCF_001447785.1 Gekko japonicus | reverse complement strand
AGTGGAAGTGTTAACATCTTACTCAAGACATAGAGATAGATTGGTTGCCATATAAAGATTTAATTAAAAAAGTGGGAACAGAATGGGTAATGAAAAAGCAGAATGAAATTGAATATGAATATGAATGGCTGACAT
>NW_015163187.1:100766-103255 GCF_001447785.1 Gekko japonicus | reverse complement strand
TGAAACCTGGGAATATTTGTGGAAAAATTCTATTAAGATATCGCCTTGTACCAATGTTAGAGAGAATTGTTATAAAATGATGTATAGGTGGTACATGACTCCGAAAAAAATTGCAAATATGAACCAGAATATGTCAAATAAGTGTTGGAAATGTAAAAGCCATGAAGGCTCATTTTATCACATGTGGTGGACTTGTGAGAAAGCAGTTGACTTTTGGACAAAAGTCCACAAGGAAATGCAAAAAATTCTGAAATGCTCTTTTAAAAAGGCACCGGAAATTCTGCTTTTGGGATTGAAAATGGAAGAAGTCAATACAACTAAAAAGACCTTATTCTGGTACTTAATCACAACAGCGAGAATGATTTATGCACAATTTTGGAAAACAGAGAAAGTGCCAGAAATCGAAGATTGGATACAAAAAGTTCTGTTCATGGCAGAGATGGACAAAATTACGAAGAAGCTGAACAATAAAGAAGATGACGTGTTTTTTCAAGAATGGAGTGACTTTAAAGTGTATCTGGAAAAGAACTGGGATGTGAAACAAAACTTGATATGTTTAGATCAATATTAAGTCAAATGATGTTATCTTTAGATTGTAATGATAAGAAATTGATATAGTTGATGATATGAAGTAATTTGGAGCAGGGGTGGAAGCATTGCGGGAAGCCATTGGAGGGAGGGGAGGAATTGGGAATGGGGTAGACAATTGATAGAATGAAATGTTTTAACTGTATACGTTGTATTCCTGAGAAAAATAAAATTTGTTTACCAAAAAAAAAGAAAAAAGAGATGTGAGATATTTACACATAATAGGTAACAGCAGTGAATTCACTGACTGGTATATGTTGTGGCTCATTCAAGGCGTCCATCACTAACCATTGCAACTTTTTGTTGCAACTTACCTCTTGTAAGCTGATCCTTGAGGACGGGGCTCTTTTATTGAAATATACTTGACACCTTGTGTATCCCCTTTGTTGGGCATCATGAATGCCTATGCTGCAGGTCTCAGTAAACAAAAAGCATCACAGGCAACAATACAAACACACTGAGTCTGCAGATGTAATTCTCTTTAGGGGATTCAAGGGAAGTGGTGGTTCATTTGTATCTGTTAGGCTTGTTTATATCTGCAACTTTACAGACCACATTCTACTAAGAAATAAGTCCCATAGATTTCAATAGAAATTGTATTCAAATAAGTGACTAAAGAATGGAAGTATAACTTACCAGCACTGGTATGTAATAACTGTTAGTGATATCTGTGTCTGTTTGTTCACCAGGAAGCTTTCCTAGAGATATTGGTTAATTTAAAATATTTACACCATGCACTCTTAATAAAATATGTAGCTTACAGAATTCTTTAAAACCATAAAAATAAGTGAAAATAAAACCAACAGTATAATTAAAATCAACAATAAAAAGGCAAATCAAAACATAAAAGCAGCAACTTGACTTAAATCATTAAAAAAGAGCCATAATAAATATATAAAAGATCCAATAAAAAACAAGGGATTGAGAAATTTAAACAGAAGTTAACCCTTTTCATACCTAGATCCAGGTGGTTAGCCGTGTTGGTCTGAAGCAGTAGAACAACGTGTGCATGCATATGAAAACTTATCCCCAGAATTAAACTTTGTTGGTCCTAAAGGTGCCACTGGACTCAAACGTTGTTCTTTTTCATACCTGAAAGACTCAGGGCTGCACTTAGGCAGTTGCCTAGAGCACCCCCTGGAGGGGAGCGCCACGCTGGCCTGCCACACCACCCCCACCTGCCCCCTCCCTCGCTGGCCTGCTGCCCCACCCCCACCTGGTCTGGCCCCCAAAAGCCCTGCAGGCTGAGGCTGCTGCTCCACTTGCCCGGCTGTGTGTGCTCCTCAGTCACTCCACTCGTGCTACGTGCCCGACCACCCAGGGCACCACATGGACTTGGCAGACAAGGTGGCCCAGTAGTAGTACAAGGTAGGCAGTGCGGGGTTTTTTGGGGGGTGGGGGAGGAAGGAAGCCACTGTCCGCCTTCTGCTGAGGACTGGCAGTGGTGGTATCTCAGCCCAGGCCCGGGTGCCCATGCACCGAGTGGCTCTTGACTGGGGTCCTGTGGGGGGGAGGAAGACCCGGCAGAGGGGCGCTTCCCTTTCAGGCCCCAAAAATCTCTGGCCAGCCACCTCCACCTCCCCGGGAAGAGAGCACACCTTTCTTCTGCTGGGAGCTGCTCTCTGTGCAGGGCACCAGAGCGGCCACCAGCAGCCCTGGCTCAGACAGGAGCAGTGACTGAGGAACCTGGGAGGGAGGGGGCACCTGCAGAGATGACAAAAGAGAGACTCTAAATGGACTGTTTGAGGAAATCCTATTCAACAGGTGAAGAGTTTCCGATACCTCGGTATACATTTCCATTACAATGCTAACGGGGTTTCCCACACTAAGGAGGTTGTAAAATAAGTGAATATCAGTGAACTTGCAATTTCCCACTCTTATTATACAAAAATAAATCAATT
>NW_015163187.1:88214-100684 GCF_001447785.1 Gekko japonicus | reverse complement strand
CTATTTATCTACTTGCAATTTCTTGCTTTCGAATTGCTAGGTTGGCAGGAGCTGGAACTAGAGACGGGAGCTCACTCCGTCATGCGGCACACTCAGGTCTTCAACTGCTGAACTACCGACCTTCCACAGCCTGCAGTTCAGCGTCTTAACCACTTGAGCCACCGCAGCTCTACGGAGCCCCAATTTGGATCTCTGCTTTTAATAAAACAGTTGAAAGAGTCCAATCCAAATTTCTTAGGAAATTTCTAGGGCTCCCAACTTGCGTACCTTATGCGGCAATATGCATTGAGACAAACCAGAGATGCTTAGTTACTAAAGCATGGCTCACAACTTTTAAATTTTGGCTGCACCTCCTCTATAGAAGTGAACCTAATAGTTTCATCGCTTATATGCTATATGAATCTCAGCTATCAGATTGGTTGACACGTGTTGAAGGGAAAATTACACTGATGGGGCTCAGCATGGATGATTTGACCCTTTTTTCGGAGAAATACGCTTTTGGCATGATTAAACAGAGATTGATCGATATAGAAATGCAAGAACTTAGAAGTCTTGCTACTGGACATTGCTCTCCCATTCATTGGGGGATTTCTCTTAACGGGCCGCTTCCAGAGTATTTTTCCTGTCTGATTGATCCCTATATTAGAAAGGTATTCATGCAGGCCCGGTTTTGCTTCCCTCAGCTGTGTTATATGGGAGATTTTAAAAAATACCATTCCCGGATAGGAGCAAAGCATCAGTCTAAGACAGCTGCGGGGCGGGGAAGGGAGAAGAGCAGTGGGCACAGGCACGTGCACGTACATACACAGCCACACTCTCACACATGTTTGCAACCACTCCTGCTGCCAGCGCTCACACCGCCACCCTGTGGGCTAAAAGAGATTGAAGGAACGGACCATGTACTTCTGACCTGTAGATTTTACCAGGATTTACATGCTTATCACCTCGTCCCTATACTGCGATCCCTGGAGGGCAAATCTGAGGAAAGTAAGTTAATGAGCCTTCTAGCCTCAAACAGGGCTGATACCTTCAAAATGGTGGAAAACTTCCTTTACAGAGTGTATAGGAGGAGAAGTTCTTTTTCGGCAGACGGGTAGTGAATTAACTGTTTTGCTTGTTTGCCGTCTTTGTACCGAAGGCTGCTGTTGTTATGCCAATAAAGGTTTGTTGTGTTGGCCTCCCTGTCCAAAGGCAGGCTACCCAAGGCTAGCCCGGGGTCCCGCTGCCAGAGCTTACTGAGCGGTGGCGTGTGGGTGTGTTGTGCACCTGTGAGCAGCTCCAGGTGGTGGCGGTGGTGGGGAAGGGACCCAGTCTGGGCTGAGCAGGGTGGCGGTGTGAGCGCTGGCAGCAGGAGTGGTTGCAAACATGTGTGAGAGAGTGGCTGTGTATGTACGTGCACGTGCCTGTGCCCACTGCTCTTCTCCCTTCCCCGCCCCGCAGCTGTCTTAGACTGATGCTTTGCTCCTCTCTGAACTGATGCCAAAGTCCCGCCCTCCCCTCCACATATACACACACCAGTAAAGAGACTACGGCCAGTTCCCACCACCATTTACAGTGGGGTTGAGGATGAGGCACACCAGTTGAGGGGCTCAGCACATACTGGACTGTTGTTTAGTGGCTCTTGCAAAGGCTGGAACACTTGGCCAAATAGCAGTCCACAGCATTCCACACAATTGGGTCCACTTGGCACATTAGGCCAGGGCAAATGTGGGTTTCAGAGTATGTACTCTATTGGAGTCTGCAGGCAATATTGAATCCCCTGATGAGTGGGGTAGTACTGCAGGACAGTCTTGTGTGCAACCATCAGTGTGTCTCAATCGGATTTTACATTTTTAGGCATCTCCGCAAAAACCTAAAAATATAAGGGGCAAAGAGGCCCTTTGCCTTCTATATCTTTTTGTGGGGTGTCAGCATCTCTTTCATGTTGTCAAGATTTTTATCAAAAGCAAATCTAGAACTGGGAAAAACTTACAGAAACACTCAAAACCAACATAAATGCAACAAACCTCTCAGCACAAAATGCAGCCACGTTGAAAATACTTACCAGAAGTCTCTTAATTTACTATAGAATAATAAAAGTCTAAATCCATGTGCCTTTTTCGTGCCCTGCAGCACATACTCTTTAAACCTGGTAGTCAATGATGCTGCTAAGTGTTGCCTGGAAGTAACAAGTTTCTTCATGTTGGTCCAGCAGATCTATAATTATTTCTCTGCATCAACATCATTGGCAGATTCTAACTAGCCATGAAACAGCCATTACTGTTAAGCCACTGAGTCAAACAAGATGGGAGAGTTGAATTGATGCTTTGAAACCACTGAGATATCATCTTGGTAGTATATATGATGCTTTAATGGAGATCTTTAATGACCCAAGCCTACAAAAATCATCCACAAGTGATTCTTGAGTTGAAGCTAAGGCTCTTCCTGATGCAATTAGTAAGTTCAAGTTTGTGGTATCCCTTGTTACATGGTACAACATCCTTTTTGAAATTAATCTGACAAGCAAGCTACTACAAAATAAGGAAACTGATTTAAATTTAGCTACAAGTCAATTATAAGTAACCAAGAACTACCTTGTGGGCTGTAGGTGTGATGAGATTTTTGAACAAGTTTTGGTAGATGCTACTGAGATTGCAAAAGAGCTAGAATTACTACCAAACTTTGAGACAGAACAAAGATAAACGAGAAAGAGAAGCAGAAGAGAAGAGATTGGATTTATAGCACTTATCACAACAGAAGTTACTTTTCCCGGGCTAATCGCCCATTGGCTCTATTCCCAGGTTTCCCTTCCAGGTCAGTCTAAACAATAGCAATACTAGGTAAACAAGTTAACCCTATAATGACTGGATTGTCAGACCTTGTATACACATACATTTCCAACACTTACAAATTCCTTTCCCTTCCCCTCCTCACAACAGACACCCTGTGAGGTAGGTGGGGCTGAGAGAGCTCTGACAGAAACTGCTCTTTTTCAAGGACAAGTCTTATCAGAACTATGGCTTGCCCAAGGTCATCCAGCAGGTGCAATTGGAGACGTGGGGAATCAAACCCAGCTCTCCCAGATTAGATTCTGCGCACTTAACCACTACAACAAACTGGCTGTATACAACATTATAATTCCCTATTTGGCTTCCTGTATGATATATACAGTATTAACAAAAAATGCACAGGAGATGTATGTAAGGCCTGCAAGAATTTGGAACAAGCATTGATGCACAATGGAAACAAAGATATTGATGCTGAAGATCTGTGTTGTGAACTGCAAGCAGTAGCTTGAAGACTTTCAAAGTCTATGCCACCACAAAGAGTACTTCTCTTCATACTTCAACAAAAACTCCAGGATAGTGTGCCTAATGTTGCTGTTGCTCTAAGGATCCTTCTCACACTTCCAGTGGTGAACGCAGCTTCTCAAAACTCAAACTTATAAAAACACACATACACTTGACATTGCTGCAAAAGAGACTACTTGGTTTGGCAACTATTTCAATTGAACATGCTGAAGCATTAGCACTTGACCTGAAGGAACTGGTGACAAAATGTCCTAAAGAAAAGGCACATAAAATTAGATTCTGATATTCCTGAAATGGAAATGTTAAAGAGACTTAAATTCTGACATCACAATTAACAGGATTTTTCAAAATGTTTTGTGATTTGTGTTTTTCTGTTTGAGAGAAATTGTTCTCACAATTAAAAACGCGGGGGGGGGGGGGGGAGGCACCATAAGGTAGCCTCGCCTAGTGTGCAAAAAAACCTGGCACCAGCCCTGGAAAGGCTACAGTTTTGATGCAAAATGAATCTCCAAGGTAAGGTGTGAGGTCCTGCTTATTGGGGAGACAGTTTCTCCTTTTAAAATACTCTGTGTATTTGAACTTAGTAGATTTCTGCTGCCGGCAGGAATGAAAAATTCCAAATTTCTCTATTTTGGTAGAATGACCCAGTGTGTGGACATTTCAGAGCACTATGTGGCCCTGAGGAAGGACTGTACTGATTGCTGGGATAAGTTTAAACAAATAATTATTTATTTGTAAAAGAACAAAATATGTTTCTGGGTATTTTTGAACTGATGTTGAAGAAGGAAAATATAACTGACAAAGCTTGGCATCACACACAGTCTCTCAAAAACCAAAACTTAACTCTGACAGGCTTAGACACTCAGTCTAAACTCTCTTTTGCATAACCACACAGGCTAAACTCTCTTGCTCATAGCCACACAGGCTAAACTTTCTTGCTCATATAGCCACACAGGCTAAACTCCAACTGCCTCCTCTGTCATACAGACTCTCACAAAACTCTCCACACTTGTCTCTCTAAAACACACTAAATCACTCAGAGACGTCCCCTCTCCCACATTCTCAGTCATCAGCCAATCACATCACACTCATCTCCCTCTATCACTCTCTTTACATTACTGCAGTCAAACTAAACATTTAAAGAAACACACACACCAAAACATGAAATCATTACATAACAGAATTTCAGAATCTTGCAGCGAAGGAAGGAAGGAAGGAAGGAAGCCCTGTCTCTCATGCTCACCCCAACTTGCTTCTAGGAATGATGGCATATAGAGCAAGGCTTCAGAGGATGATCCTAAGTGACTGAGAGGTTCATACGGGAAAACAAACCATATTGACCTCCCTAGCCTCAGATGAGGCAGAGCTGGTCATTTTCTGTGTTCACTTTTTGTGTGTGTTAAATTACCATATTTTGAAAGCTAAGTTAGAATATGAACCCCATAGACTTGAGTCTAAATCTCTGAGTAGACACGAAGTCGCTGAACAGCCTTGGCCAAGCTGATAACTGAGGTCACAGCTCCTGCAGGAAATGCAGAGTGCTGTCAGGCTGTGACCAGTGATCAAATCAAGTGTAGGTGAGTGCGCTTATCCTGAAAGACCTCTGTCCTACAGGATTTCTGCAGGGATTTAGCCTGCATGCCACTACTATGAGATGAAAATAGATATGGGTGTCAAATTCTTCTGAACAGAGAAGAGAACAGGGGTGTCAGAGCAGACTATTGAAGCTAAGAGGCTAAATGACACCTGTGTTGGTTAGTGACCAAATCGGTCCAGGAAGCGTTTCTAAAGATTGAACAGTACCACATGACCTACCACTACATTGCTGGCCTGGCTAGTGGCTTTGTAGTTAGCCAAAGTTTTATGGTGGCACACAAGCTAAATTGTTACTTGAAATTCTTTGAGGATCCCATTTTGTTCATGATTTATTGTGAGCTTGTGTCTTGACAATGAAAAGTAAGTTTCTTGAATAAGTCATGGGATAGGGTTCCAAAAGTTTTGCTCTCTGGCTGAGCAATGAAATAATGTAGCTTCTTGCTGACTCTTGCTACAAAGCTGCTTTGCTTCCAGAAATTTGCCATTGTATGAACTAAATCTCATTTTACTGTCTGCCACTACCAGAAAGCAACAGAGATGGGATGGGTGTCTAGCCTGCAGTATAGGTGCTGTGTCTTCTTTTGCCGCATCATGCAAGTCTTATTTATTGCATTCACTAATAGTTTTACATAACGGTTGTACAAAAACTTGCACAAGCTCATGAATATGATGTGAAAAGTAAAAGCATAACCTGCATGGTCTGCCTCCCACTCAGGTCCCAAATAAAAACACTCCATGAACATTTACTCTTCATTGCCATCTTCTGGTTAACCAGTGTAAAATCAGGTTTGGCAAATCTTTTTGCTAATCAAAATTGCCAATCAATTTGCTAATTTGCTTTTTGCTAATTCTTCAAAGGAATGTAAGTCAGGTGTCCAGTATCTGAAAACCCAGATCTTTTCATTGTTCCACATTCTTGGAGCAGCTTAACCCCAGTGGTCCCCACGTGCTGCTTTGTGCTTGAATGCCGTTCCATTTTCATGATAAGAAACTGGATTTACTGCCATGTAACAAAAAGATATCTGTATAAACCACTGAGTCATGCAGTTTTAGAAAACACTCCTTTACCACCCTTTCTTTCATTTAAATTTAAAGAAGTAACTGAGGGGTGTAGCTTTCTGACTGATCCCACTGGGCTGGTCTTGGAGATGTATGGCCCTGTTTCATTTGTCACCTAGAAGCTGCTAAACTGTAAATTTAGAAAAACCTGCTCCAACATGGAGGTGATGCTAAGGAAACATGTTCTGTTGTATTCAACAAACACACAGCAACAATATAACAGGGCTTTTTTCTGGGGGAATGCACCGGAACAGAGTTCCGGAACCTGTTCAACAAAATTGTTTTAAAAATGTTTAAAAGTTCATGAGTTTTCAGTATACAGACTGAAAAGTTCATTTCCCTCTTGAGAGTTCTGGCAGCTCTTTTTTTTTTTTAAGGCCCTGAATGTAAGCATCTGCTGATCTCACTCTAAGTTTCTGCTGAAAGGGAAAAGATGACAGAATGGGGAAACCTACATGTATTGATTCATATGTACACCTGTTCACATGTAAAGAGGTCAGATGGGTGTGTGTGTGTGTCTATTTTTCCAGAAAAAATTGATTGTGGAATAGGGGAAGATGGATCCTGCCCCTTCCTGCCCAAGCTATACATCATTGTTAAAGCATTTCTCTACATATTTGCTCCATTTCCAGAAATGAGCTGGGATGAAAGGGAAAAAAATTGCTTAAAAGCAACAGAGTGCAACAAGGTAAGCAGGGGAAGATGTCAGGCTTGAGGATCCCTCTCTTGTGATTTTTGATTTAAAATTATTCCAATGGGGGGAGGTGCTGAGCGACAGCGGGGCTGAGCAGTCGCACCCAACATTGCCTCCGCGTCGAGCTCCTTCAAAAGAATTAAAATGTAAAGAAATGGACTGCAATTCAAATATTTTAACCTTACCAAAATGATAGGAAAAACCAAGGGACCAAAAGGGTGGCAAGAACCTCTCCAAACCAATGCCACAGGAAAACCAAAACTTTTTCGATGAAGACTCTCCCCCCAATTGGAAATGGAGGAAGAAGAAGCCCAGGCAGGTAAAAGGAAAAGAGAAGACTCCTTAATGAAAAAGCATTTACAGGAGATGCTTACAGACCTAAAACAAGATTTAAAGAAGAGATAAGAAACAGCATCACTCCTATTATTAATAAATTGGATGAAGTTAACAAAAAGTTATTGGATGCACAGGCGAAGGCGGAGACAGTGGCTGCTGGTATGCAAAAGAACTCTAAAGAAATAGCTGAATTGAAAACTTTTGAAGGATTGGCGAAAAGCAAGCTAATGTTGTCAAATCACAGGAAATCAAAGTAAAATTTTGTGGAATTTCCCTGAACTTGGATTTAAACAAGGACCTTACTGTTGCTTTACTATTATATTTTCTTTTCTTTTTGGGAGTGGATAATAGAAAAATTCTGCTTTGATGGTATGCGGGGGAAGGTCATAGTCCTGTTTCATTGATTATTTCATATTTTGATATAATAACATCTTTACAGAAATTCCAACCTAATATTTCTGCATATTTGTTTGTTTAGAGTGTTTGTATGCCACCTTTTTAGGCAACTAACAAAAGAATTAATATACAAGGCAATTGAAATAAAATCAATATGTTGTCGAAGGCTTTCACTACCGGAGTTCATTAGTTGCTGTAGATTTTCCAGGTTGTGAGGCCATGGTCTTGGCATTGTAGAACCTGACGATTCGCCAGTAACTGTGACTGGCATCCTCAGAGGTATAACACAGAAAGATGGAGTACTTGATACAGAGAGTACTCCATCTTTCTGTGTTATACCTCTGAGGATGCCAGTCACAGTTACTGGCGAAACATCAGGTTCTACAATGCCAAGACCACAGCCTCACAACCCGGAAAATCTACAGCAAGTAATGAAATAAAATCATTTGGAAAAGCCCAAAGCAATCACCAAGTGCAAACATATGAACAAGTACTATCCTCTACTATAATCCAGTTCAAAAGCCCTCCATAAAACAAAGGATATTTAGGTTGTTCTGAATGGAAGGCCTGTAAGGAAAGTACCAATCTTGCTTTGTTTATATGAAAAAGAGCAATGGCAACACTTTTACCCAATGTAATAACCACTGTCTTCTCTCCATGTCCCAAAGTAATTTATTTGCATGATAGTAATGTAATGAATTTGGTATTCCCACTTGCCTTTTCCCCCTAGCAATCAAATATTACCTTACTTGTAGTAGGGTAGGGTCTTCCATCATCAGTCTATTACATTTTTATCCCACCCTTTCTCCACGGAGCTCAGAGCAGAAAACATTGCTATTTTGTTTTTCCATATGTATCTAGATTCCATCTTCTTCCATTCAGGTCATATTGCTTTGACATATACCGTGTCTCTAAAAATTTGCAAGTATGGAGCTCAAACACCCTATTTTCATATTGACATCTCTATGGTCTGATTCAGCTCCTTAAATTGTGTAGTTCTTAATAGGCACATATCGAATTCTAAGCATGTCGTCCCCCCCCCCAAAAAAACACAACAACTTCTATCTGGTTCTAGTCCATTATTCATCACTCTAAAAGCATTTTCAGATTTCCCCTGTTGGATACCCTAAGAGGAACAGAGCAGTCAAATTTTTGCATGTCCGCTTTCCTGTTTTCAGCATTATACACAGTTTGCAGGCCTTTTGCCCTTAACCAGTGTTCTCCATTGCTTGCACTTGGTAATTCAGTACACATCAGTTTCTAATCATTCCAGATACAAATTGATCCCTTTGCTATTCCTCATTCTTATTCAGGCTAAACATAGATGGTAAGCCACAGAGACTTCAGTATAAATTTAAAGACCATTTTCCCCTTGGTGTTGTCCAACATCAATGAATCTGTAACTTTTCAGCTAAGACATTTTCCACAGATGATTAACCTGGTTTAATGAGAATGTTAGACATCGGCTTCTCTTAGCGTCCCAAAGTCCCCTTTAGAGCTTTTTGAAAAATGTAACCACTGTTGGAAATTAATTCTCAGGAAGTCGAAGTTCTGATTTGTGCTACTTAGCATGTTTGACTCTGTCATCATCCTTCCTCTGCCCTCTGCAGCTAATACACATCTCTTTGTTTCTCCAAGCTTTTGATATAATAGCGCATGTGTAAAGCTGGACTCTCCCTTGGGATGCATAGAGGGGTTCAAAGGTGTATCACCATCAGGTGGGTCTTCTAGAAAAGGGGGGGGGAATGTGCGTAAGTTGTAATTTACAATAAATGTTTGAGTCTAAAATGTAAAAGAGCAAAACTGCACAATAATCAGTGAGTAGACCATGAACAGGGAAGTAATGTATATAAATGAGCCAAACTGTTTCCGGTGTCTGTTACAGCAGACACCAGAAACAGTTGCAGATTACCCAGATCTCCCCTCCTTATTGTATCCTAATAAGTTGGTCAGAGATACCTCTGAGAAGGATCCTAATAAATCCTGTTGATTATTTTTATTCTTATGTATCAATATGGCTGAAAACATTTTATAAATAAACTAAACCACTTTTAACAGTTATATTTATGGCAAAATCATGCATGACTTCCACAAAGTCCACTTCTCTTGTCAGTTTATACTCAGACAGACAAAACAGTGGCTTTATTCATGCACAGGGCTGCAAGGAGCATGCCTGCAACCTCCAGGTGACATTGGGGTGGGGCATGTTGAATAAAAGATCATTTCCAGTCACAACCCGGAAGTGATGTCACTGATGCTCCAGGATTTTGCTGTATCTAACGAAGTGAGTTTTGACACTTGAAAGCTCATACCCCAAAAATCTTTTTGGTCCATAAGGTGCCACTGGACTTAAATATAGGATATGCCCATCTTTTTTGGTAAAACCATAGAGATCGGTGAAATCCTAAGGTGTCAGTAATGTCACTTCTGGGTTTTAGCCTGAAATGACGTCAACCCATATACAACACCCCTCCCCCAATGTTTCCCCACTGCTCATTTGAGCAGCTGTGGGGGGCTGGGAGGCAGCTGCAGGAGATCACCCACCATGGTGGTTAAGTTGGCAAGTCCATAATAGAATGCCTGGAAATTCTGTTGCTAAATCTTTTTTTTCACAGAGCACTTCACATATATTCTGCACAGTCAGAATATATGGTGTCAAAAATCTGTAGGGACAGGGCTATTTCTGGGCAGGAACACACAGGAACAGAGTTCCGGCTGGCTTCAGAGCCGGCCACGCCTACTACAGCCAAAACCTCTGCGTGCCTGGCTACAGAGGGAAGGCCTGGAGCTGGCAACCCTGGTGGTCTCCATGTTCTACTTGTTCATCACAAAATGTACCTCATGTCAGTGAACCCAAAGCCTTTACATTTGCTACCTGTCCGGTCCCCCACAGCTATTAATCCAATACACGTTTAGGCAAAGTAGTATTTTATTAAAGCTATGATAGAGCAGGAACAAGTTCACTGTCCAGAATGCCTGGGCCAGGGTGGGCAAGGAATAATGTATGACATTCAAACAGGGTAATAACCAATAATCTCCATTCCCGCCGAGCGGGCAGACTCCAGGTTACGCGCTCAAAAGCCTGAGAAGCAACGTTCCTTAAAACCTAAACAATTACAGCTTCACACGGTGCAGTTCATTATACATTTGGCAAAGCAGCTCCCCCACACACCTGTTAACGTTGTGTCAGCTAGCTTCCATTGTATCTGTGGTTACCTGCTTAACACGTCTTGTGCTCTCCCCCCCCCCAATCTCCTGTAGCTTCATTATGTTTCTCTGTACTTTGCGGAACTGGCCAAGGTCATGCAGCTGGTGGTGGGAGTCGGTGCTTCGCTCAGCTTGTTATGGGTATCTACCCTGTGAACTGAACCTGTGTTGATTGTACTGAACTGTTACGTTCCCATGAATTGGGCGCACGTTTCAGAGTTCTATTCCCGCCAGCGGGAACTGGGCTCATTGGCCCTAACCTGGTTCAAATCCCTTTATTATGTTATACCTGTGTATTGGTAGTCATTCCTAACAATGTCCTTGTTCCTGCTTGAACCATCGCTTTGAAATAAACCTTGCTTTGAGTTATTTCGAATGCCTGGGGATCCAACATTTTGTTAGGAATCCACTTTTCTCTATCATCCCAATTCTGATGGCTGTCATGAGTGGGAAGGAGCCCCTACCTTCAATATATGACTGAGAAGGATTTACTTCCAAACAATCCGGCCTATGCTTCTTGGTTATGCTATTGAATATAAAATAGTATAACATACCCCAGTATTACAAACTCTGCACTGTATATAACAATATAGCTTTTATCAGTATCCTCATAACAAGAGTTTTTAGTCGATATATATTTATTAGTAACGATTTTTTTAAGTGCTCTTGGATTTAGACGTCAATGTAGTTAGAATTTTTTAAAGCAAAGTGTTTACTGTTTGGTATTTATACTCTGCTTGGTTTTGGTATTTTTGATGTAGTATTAAAATCTTTAATAATAAAAAAAAGAATCAAAGCTTCCTTAAAAAAAAAATGAGTGGGAAGGAGGAGAAACCAGCAACCACGGAGGCAACTCCGATAACGTCCGCTCCTTTGGTCATGACTGCCACCGAAACGCCGGTGACCACAGTGGGACTAACTGGGGCCGTCGGGGGAGCGATCCCGCGAGGGGGATACCTTCCATGGCCGCCGCCTACCCCGTCGAAATGGGGACCCGGAGATGCGGAGCAGTGGGACGACTGATCTCTGTATGACTCGAAAGGAACTAAAGAGATCTTTTCTCACAGAGGCAGTGCTCTCCAAGAAAGCCTGTTTGACAGGGGGATGTACCCGGGGACGGTCACCGGGCATGCGGAGAGAGCATCTCGGCGGGAAGACGAGATGTGGGCAGCAGAGAGAGAAATTCAGAGAGGGGAAAGAGACTCGGCTGAAGGCAGCTATGACCCCCGAGACGACCGAATAGAAGACCTCAAGAAGTCGGTACAACAACTCATGCGAACGGTGGGCGATGTTTTTGACGCACTACCGCAAATGATGGATATGCGTATTGTCAACTTGGTGGTGACTCATGGATTACAAGCGCAGGCCCCGATCCCGCAGCAACAACCCCAAGTGCCACCACAACTGGCGCTTCCAGGACCGCTGCCGCCTAACCCAGGTCAAGTGCCGCCACCAGGTCTGCCACCCCCTTTAATCCCTGCGCAACCGGGACCTCGGGTAGCACCAGCTCTTCCCCCTCCAGGAGGACCTGGGGCACCAGGAATCCCACAAGTGGGACTGAGGGCGAGACCGAAGGATTTACTGGATGCCACGTTTGATGGGAACCCAGAAGAACTTGCTTTCTTTACGGTGAGGGTACAAAAGTTCGTGACCCAACATGGACACTTGTTCCTCGATGACAGCGGCCGGATCGATGTGATTGCCTCCCGACTGAAAGGTGCAGCTGCGACCTGGTATGTAGGACTACATACTAACTGGGCCCCTGAACTGTTTAACTTGAGAGCTTTCATGTGGGCTCTGAGAACCCGCTTTGAAGACGTAAATGCAGAAAACCGGGCAAAAGCCTTCTTGCGCACGTTCAAGCAAGGTCGACGCTCGGTGAGAGACTATAC
>NW_015163187.1:85339-85489 GCF_001447785.1 Gekko japonicus | reverse complement strand
TGGGTCCCCCTGTCGGATACAACCTTTCTAGGCAGAAGATGGAGACGGACAACGTTGTTGAAGAAAGCCTTGGCCAAAGCTTTTGCCATGGGGAGGGAGGAAAAAGGGAGAAAATGGGCCTGTTTGGAAAACAGGTCAACCACCACCCAA
>NW_015163187.1:83573-85064 GCF_001447785.1 Gekko japonicus | reverse complement strand
CAATAGCTAGGTCGGCAGGCGAGAACCCCTCCCGCCATGAGTTCAGCTTGGGTGTCTTAAGGGCAGTTGTGGGAGGGGAGCTGGGCTGGTCAGCCAGGATGGGTGGAGGCGGAGACGAGTCGCAGGGCGTGTTCGCAGCTTGGCTGCGTGTGGTGACCCCCCTCCCCCGCTGGGCGTGAGTGAAAATGGAGTCCACGATGACGTCCCGTTGACTGGCATGCTGAGGGAGACGCGACAGCCCATCTGCCAACGAGTTAGCGGACCCTGGGAAATAGTGGAGGGTGAACTGGAATTTCGAGAAGAAATCAGCCCATCACAATTGTTTTGCATTAAGTCAGCGGGGCGATTTCAGGGTCCCTAGGTTTTTGTGGTCCATCCACACCTCGAACGGCACCCTCGCCCCCTCCAGCCAGTGCCTCCACATCGACAACGCAAGCTTTATTGCGCCCACCTCCTTCTCCCACACAGACAAATTTCTTTCTGCCTCCGAGAATTTTTTAGAGATGTAAGCCAGTGGGTGCAACAGCCCATCCTTCCCCTCCTGAAGGATTGCCCCCCCCATGGCCACATCCGAGGCATCGGTTTGTACTATGAATTTCTTGGACTCGTCAGGGTGAGCCAAGACAGGTTCAGAAGTGAAAAGCTCCTTTAAGCATTTGAATGCGTCCTCGCACTCTGCCAACCAAGCCAGTGGGGCCCCAGGTCGCGTAGCATTTGGCCCCTTCCCTTTCGTTTTTAGAAGGTCAGTGAGGGGAAGGGCGATCTGGGCAAAGTTCTTGATAAAATTTCTGTAAAAATTGGCGAATCCTAAGAATGCTTGTAGTTGCCGTCTAGTTTTGGGCGCCTCCCACCCCACCCCATCCTTGATTTTCCCTGGGTCCATCTCAAGCTCGGCTGGCGAGATGCGGTAGCCTAAGAAGTCGATATGAGTCTTGTGAAATTCACATTTGGACAGTTTGGCAAACAAGTGGTGCTTGTGCAACGTTTTCAATACCTTCCGGACCAGTTTGACATGGGAGGGGAGGTCGGGGGAGTACAGTAAAATGTCGTCTAGGTAAATAAGCGCCCCCTTAAACAAATGTTCATGTAACACCTCGTTGACTAAGTTCCTGAAGACCCCAGGAGCCCCTTGAAGGCCGAACGGCATAACCAGATATTTGTATTGCCCCAGAGGAGTGTTAAAAGCGGTTTTCGACTCATCTCCCTCCTTTTTTTTTGTTAAACAGTTTTTTATTTTTTTGATATTTATATACACAAACATTTCATCTATTCAAGTTACATATAAATCAGAGTCATTCACCTCTTGTTTTTTCTTTACAAGTTGGGGTTATTAGTTTTCTGTCAGTTTTTCTATCCACATATATACTTTTTCCCATCTCTTTTCATGTACCTTTTCATTTTTGTTTTGTTTCATTAGACTTAAATTATCCATTCTAACTAGTTCCAGTTTCAAGGACAGCTCTGACAGAACTACGGCTTGCCCAAGGTCCT
>NW_015163187.1:33625-82921 GCF_001447785.1 Gekko japonicus | reverse complement strand
AATGTTACCCATTCTTTTATCCATACTAGGGCGGCCGCTTGATAGTATATATACCAGTTGGGTACACTCATTCCTCCTCTATCCTTGCTATCCTGGAGTACTTTCCATTTTATTCTGGGTTTCTTGTGTTGCCAGATAAATTCTCTAGTGAATTTATTCAATTCTTCAAAGAAAGCCTGTTTCTTTAGCACTGGTATGTTTTGTGCCAAAAACAAAAACCTTGGTAACACGTTCATCTTTACCAAAGCTATTCTACCCATAAAAGATAGTGGGATGTTGTTCCATTTCTGTAAGTCCATCTTAATCTCTTTCAATAGCTTGTAGTAGTTTTCCTCTACTAATGAGTTACACTTGTTAGATATATTAATTCCCAGATACTTTACTTTTTTAACGACTTCCATCTTGGACAATTCTTGAATTATTTCTAATGTGTTTGGGTGGCAGTTTTTTATGATAATTTTGGATTTTTTTATAATTAATTTTTAGCCCTGCTACCTGGCCGTAGTTTTTAATTGTCTCCATTAATTCGCCTAGCGATGTTTTCGGGTTTTCTATTATAAACACCAAATCATCAGCGAAAGCCTGTAGTTTAAACTCTTCACTTTTTACTTTTAAGCCCTCTATTTGTTTATTTTGTCTTATCTCCTCATTGAGTGTTTCTATCGCGTAAACAAAGAGTAGAGGTGATAGCGGACATCCCTGTCTAGTTCCTTTCTGTATTTCTATCACCTCTGTCACATCTCCATTTATTATTACTTTCACGTATTGCCTTTTATATATAGTTTTGATCATTGAATAAAATTCTTGACCACAATCGGCGATATTCAGTTTTTGCAGTAGGAAGTCCCAGGATAGTTTGTCGAAAGCTTTTTCCGCATCAAGGAACATTAACAATACCTCTTTCTCTGGATGTTCTTCATAAAATTCTAGGACATCTATAATTATCCTCAGATTGTTCCTCATATATCTCCTAGGTAAAAAGCCGGTTTGGTCTTGATGTATAATCTGTACCAACACCTTTTTGAGTCTTCCTGCTAATATTGATGCAAAGATTTTGTAGTCTGTGTTTAATAGGGATATGGACTCATCTCCCTCCTTGATGCGCACCCGGCAGTACGCATCCCGGAGGTCTAACTTGGAAAAAACTTTTCCCTTGGCCACCTCTGCTAATAGGTCTTTGATCAGTGGCATGGGGTAAGCGTTTGAAGATAGGGCATGCGCAGATGCCAGGGGAGAAGGGGGGGGAACCAACTGCCTCCCAGTCGTCTATGGCAGCTAGCTGACACTACCATAGGAACATCTTATAATTGAGGGGAAGGTTTGCCATTTAAAACAAATCTGGTCTCCCCTGCTGGTAGAAAAGGCCTGTGACAAGGAACAAAGACCAAAAGGCTATGTTGGGTGTGCAGAAATGCCCTTCATCCATTGTGCCTGCACTCTGTGCGTGAGTTGGAATCTAGCTGGAAAATAGAAGCAGGTGGAAAGGAGGAGGCTGTGGGATGAGCCACCAAGCCCCAAGACCAGTGTATTTGGGAGCTTACATATGTTAATGGCTCTGGCTGAAGTAAGACAGTGGTTTATCATCTCACACCTTGCTAGAATCTCATGTCTAAAAGGGCAGAGACCACTAAGAGACAAATGGCTATATAGAAAACCTTTCCTCTTGAAGCAGGAAGGCCTGAATGACCGGGGGGGAGAGACTGTCCCAAAGAAAGATTAGAAATTATCTGGACACACAGAAGAAATTCTCTTCCATCGTGTTCTTCTCCATGGATGGGCACTAGCCACAAAGGACTAAACCTTTACCTAGGGACTCCATCTTGTCCATATGGCAAGACACAATGAGAAGAAGTCTGAACCTGGAGAACTAAGGTAGTGTTGGACTGTAAACTTCTGCAGCTTCAAGTAATGCCAGCCATGCTTATGTAAACATCATTTAGGATAAGTACTGAATTTAAGGAAAGGGGATTGCACGTTTTCACCTTTTCTTTGTAACCTTGCTCATTTTGAAAGCTTGAACACATCATACTTTTTTAAATTTATGTGTTAGATTTCCTTATATGTAGAACACTCTGTCTCATCTCTAGAAACACACTGTGGGTGCTTTCAGATGAGCAGCTAATCTCGCCATTATGCCAGTTTGAATTTTATCCTGATCTTTTTAATCCATCGTAGAACGACCAGACATCCCCCTGGTGAATTGCCTTACCGCATGCCGCCTCCATTGTGGATTGTCTAGACAGCTTCCACTGAAGGAGGCATGAGGGGTGGGTTTTTTTTAAAAAAACTTTTTGCACATGCGCATAGGCATCACAGCGCATCCTTGTTAAAGGAGGCGCACAGTGGTTTTTAAAAAAACTTTTTGCACATGCGCATAGGTGTCACGGTGTGTCCTTGTTGATTCACGCATGTGTAGAGATTTTTTAAAATGTTGCCCGCTTGGGATGGTCTGATGTCAGACCACCCCAACGGGAGGATTGCGCACTGGTGGAACGATCAGACGGGTGAAAGTCCACAGTTGTCCCGCAGGTAACCGAAAACCCCAGATTTAAAGTGCTATCTTTTAAATACGGCTCCGAAGCATGACAAAACGGGATGCCCACGGATGAGGGACATTTCCCAGATGTTTGTGTCTGAACATTACCTTTATGTCCGTGAGGCAATCATGCCTCGTGTGGATCTAAAGAGCCATCTGATTGGCCTCTGTGCCTATTTGGTCCTGCTTTCTGAAGTGCAGTAATGGGAAGGGGCACTGGGTAATCTCACTATCCCTGGAGTGTGGTAGCTTGAAAGTATGCAGTTGCAATAGATAATCTCCAGACTAGTTTATAGGAGCAAAGCAATAAGTATGGCAACTAGATGAAGCCTCACAGCAGCAACATAAGTACAGAGGGCTCAAGTGTGTGATTCCATTTAGTAGGGGATACTCTCCAAGTTGCTGGTGGCCACCGTTTGTTTATTTGGCTTCTAGCCCGCCCTCCCCTGCTAGCAGGCTCAGGGCGGGTTACAACAATTAATACATAATTCAACATTTAAAATATAACAATAATTAAAACCCAATCATATTAAAAACAATCAACAATATCAGTGATAATGCCCAATGGCACCGTTCAACCAATCTATCTCCCTCTCCATCTGTTCCTGTGCAGGCTCCCTGCATGCTTGCAGGTGGATGGCAACTGATACTGGGAGGAACAGGTGGATGAAAGACATGCAGATGACAACAATGCAATACAGGGGAGACCACTATAAGAAGGTCTCTGCCACCTCAACCATAGGCCTGGCAGAACATCTCCATTTTGCAGGCCCTGCGGAACTGCATTAAGTCCTGCAGATCCCGGATCTCAGTAGGGAGAGAGTTCCACCAGGCTGGTGCCAGAGGCAAAAAGGCTGTAGCTCTGGTTGAGGCTAAGCAGACATCTTTAGGGCTGGGAACATCTATGAGGGACGTAGATCCTGTAGATATGTTGGTCCCAGACTGCATAGGGCTTTGAATATTAAGACCAATACCTTGAACTTGACCCGGTATTCAGTTGGGAGACAGTGCAGCTGGCAGGGCACCAGTTGTATATGTGCACTTAGTGGTGTTCCTGTAAGCACATGTGCTGCTGTATTCTGGACCAGCTGGAGTTTCTGGATCAGTCTCAAGGGTAGCCCTGCATAGAGCAAGTTACAGTAATCTAACCTGGAGATTACTATTGCATGGATCCCAGTGCTAGGTCGAGGAAGGAGAGATAGGGGACCAATTGCCTGATCTGGTGAAGGTGGAAAAATGTTGATCTGGCAACATTTGTGATCTGGGCCTCCACAGATAAGGAGACATCCAAAGTCACACCCAAGCTGTAGGCGCTGGTATTAACAGTACTCCATCAAGAGTTGGGAATTGGATCTTCAGTCCTAGTCCCCCTTGGCTCAGGCACAGGACCACCGTCTTTGATGCATTTAATTTCAACCAACTCTGTTTTAACCACCCAGCTATGGCCTCCAAACCCTTGAGCAAAATATCTGGGGTGAAGTCAGTCCATTCATTAAGAAGAAGAAGAAGAAGAAGATCTTAGAGGGAACACTGTTCACAAATTAGGATTTCTGCTCACAACAGTTAAGAGCTTAGACGGAACATTGGTGGCAACACAGACCAGAGACTAGTGACAGCAACAGGGTTTTCTGAACTCCCAGGGATCATGGATCTGTATTTACTAAACACATGTGGGATGGGGGCTGTAGTAATGACAGGAATTGGGCAAGACTGAATAAAAAAGATGGCTGGATCCAATCCCATATTCTTAATTCAACTATGTTTTGAGATGCAAAATTTCACAGGGAAAATTCTTGGGCTGTCTTACAGTGTGGATTTCTGTATTTGAAGCACTTTGAACTCTGAAACTGCAATATAAATGCTAAGTAGTGCTATTAAATTTGCTTAAGACAGTGAGTCCTGAAGAATTCATTTAAAAATTGATTCCAGCTCAATTTAGGGTAAGAGTTTCACACACAGTAATCTGTGGGATCCAGTTCTATGCATGTCTGCTGTTAAATAAATAACAATTTTCTCAGAAAACTCTGCCAGGGGAAATTATCCTGCTTAGGGTTGCCAACCTCCAGGCAGCACCTGGAGATCTCCCGCTATTACAACTGATCTCCAGACAGCCACAGACAGTCCCCCCTGGAGAAAACGGCGGCTTCAGAGGGTGGGGGCTCTACGTGGAATTGTGCCCAGCTGAGGGCCTGTCTCCTCCCCAGGCTCCATCCCATAAAATCTCCAAGGTGTTTTCCAACCCAGAGCTGGCAACCCTATGCTACCATCGTATCGTTCAGGAGTCAGGCAAAGATGGTTTAGTTTGCTTGGGTCCCCTTTTCTCCTTAAGTGTTTTTCCCTGGCTATGGATGGTTTGTGGGCTTTATTATTGTTGTTGTTGTTAGCTCTGACTTAAACTGTCTTAATTGAGTAGTACACAAATTTGTTTTATATGTTTTTTTAAATGTTTTGTCAGCATCCTTGGATACTAATAGTGGAAAGGAATGGCAGACAAAACTAAATAAATAGCTACGGCACCGGTCACACGGGCCAGATAACGTGTGTGTGGGGGAGGCGTGGCTGTTTGCCCCAGAGCAAAATAAAGTGTGGTAGCCCGATCACATGGTCCCCCGAGTCTCTGTGCTTAGGCGGTTAGCTGGCGATGACACGGCAATGCTGCAGCATGGCAAAGAAGTGGCGCGGTGCAATCACACAAGCGTTTCATGTTTGTGCGCATGCGCAGTTCCACAGAACAGCACTGCTTTCAGTTTTGTGTTTGTGCGCATGCGTTTATGAAAAACACAGCGGTCCCGCGATCAGACGCCTGCCTGCCTGTGCCGCGCATTTTCCGGATACTAGTGCACTTTCCTTGGTACTTTTAAACTCCGCATCTTCAGCGGGACGCCACGGGTTGGCCACGGGTGCGCTATGCTTCCCAGATGTTGCGGTGTGATCACGGCCCAAAAATCCGCCTGACATTCGTGCCTTTCACGCAGCAAATTCTCCGTGTGACCGAGGCCTAAATAAACCTGCTTGAGTCCAGGGGGACTGACTCCTAAGTAAGTGTGCATAGGATTGCAGCTTCATTCTTAGAATATGATTAAAGAATTTAATTGATTAATCATCCGCTTTAAATTTGTTGATTAATAATTTATGTTTAAATACATTTGCATATTAACAAAATGTCAGTGAAGGTGTTCTTTTAAGATGCTGAGTGAATAGTAAGGTAATTTAAGATTAGTATCAAGAGCTCCCACTTTATTTATTTTAAAATCTCAGCATTCCACCTTATTTTGATAGGGCTTACAATTATCAGGTAAGTGCTTCATTATTAGAAGAATAGTCCAACTTTCACATTTTTTGGACATTTTCTAATTCTAGTAATAAAATATGGCCAAATTAAAATTGCCTCCAAAAATAAAATGTGCTCTTAACTTTCAGCACTTGCAAGTGATTTAAATTTGCTCTCACTGATATTGATTACCACTTATTAATCAGCTAAAGATTGAGTTGATTGATCTACCAGTTAAAAAATTAACATCTGTAGAACTGCCAGGTACAAAATTTTCTAATGAGTTTATTTTGTAGTCGACTCCTGTCAGACCAGAGCAATTTTTTTTAGATATTGTACAGATGCAGTGAAAAATAACTCTCCAGAACTTCTTGCAATCTAGGAAGCAGGGTGTGGACAAATTATAGAACTAAGCAAGAGTCACAAAGTTACACACCAACCAGGTTTTGTAATTAATGGCCCCGGTCACACGAGCGGGAAATGCCGCGGGGGAAGTGTGGCTTTTTAGAGCCGCAACAAACAGAAGCGCGGCAGCAGGATCAGACAGGTCCCCCGAGGCTCTGCGCTTCTGCCGGCAGCTGTGATCACATGCTACAGGGGAAGTGATGCTAAGAAGGGCGAGGAGGGCCAGCCGCAGCAGTTGTGTGCATGTGCAGTTCACCATTGCCACGCATACCATGGGATAACCGCGCATCGGCGATCCCATGGCTGCCGGTGCTGTGCGTCATCCGGTAGGTACTGCCCTTTCACTAGTCTCTTTTAGATTCACATCTTCGGCCAGAAGCTACGGGTTAGGAGTGGGTGTGTGATGCTTGCCAGATGTTGGCATCTGATCGTGCTGGTTTAATCTGCCCTCAATCCATCTGTTTCGCGTGGCAAATCCTCCCATGTGACCGGGGCCAATGTATGGCAAAATTATACCAGCAAGTATATCTGAAAGAGCTCTCTCTCAGAAGGTTGATATTCTGTGTTTCTCTCCAGAACACACACCCAGAATATTAGCATGTACATCATAACAAAAGAACAGACAGAGAAGAGACGTCATGTGTCTGTGTATGGAATGTTGATGGCAGTGGCAAACGAGAAAAAGAAGAAACAGAAGTGACAGAGGGTTGACAGTCAGATTTTGCTTCAGATACCTCACCAAGGAGAAGTGAAGGACAAGTTGTTGCTAGGAAAAATGTGACAGATGGTTGGAACAAACAACTTGCTGACTCTTCAGGCCTTAAAACTCTCCACATCCTGTTGTGAGGCAAGGGGAAAAACGAAGCAGCTAAACAAAAGCCCCCCCCCCCAAACCTATGTTTTCAACAAATACTACTAGAATTAATAGAGATCAAATAAACATGAAATAAAGAGAGAGGCTGCTTTTGCTCTGTCCAGCATTTTATAATACCTTCCACCTTTTCTTTCTCTTGCTCTTATTTTCTCTGTTCCTACCTCCATTGTGCATTCTCCCTCTGCTTTACTAATCGCCTCAAATGGCACTGCAAGCACAGCCAGTTTGTTCCTGCTAGGGGTTGTTTGCATGTCATTTCAGCTATACTTCATCATTTTCACTATGTGATATGTGTCCCTGGATTTGAAAGTGACAAGTTTAATATCATGACTCCAGGGTACCCGAGGGCAGCTGTGTGGACTAAGGGTTCCAGTATTCAGAGCATCTGCTTGTAATGTCAGGGCCCTAGGCCACATTGTCTCCTAAGGGTTGCATTATACACCTCATCATAACATTTAAAGCCATCTTATCCTTTGGGTTTCTGCCTTTTTCATGTTGTGCCAGGTCTTGTCTGGCTTACAACCCTCTGACTTGGATGGAGCTTTTGGTTTTAAGAATTGTCAGCATTTCCATAAAGCTTTCACTGCAGGTCAAATCATAGCAGGAGGCATGTCAAAAGGTCACCTAGCCCAGCACGGGGCTAAATGCCTTTTGTTACATGGGTGCAACACAAAATTACAAAACCCTGGGGTGTGACTGTTCATATACCAGTCCAGTAGTCTGTTCATATACCAGTCCAGTAGTCTGCCACCAGTCCCTTTAACTAGCCCAATAGTCAGAAGCCAAAGGGCAAAGTTTCTATTCCTTCTGGGTCTAAATTAGAAAGTCCACCCTGAAAGGTAGGCTCACAAAAGGAGTGTCTCACAAAAGACAAGTTACTCTGGTAGATGGTCTCCCAATCAAGGCACTATATTTAGATTGAGGACTGTGAACGCAAATAACTACAAAAGTAAATTTAAATATATTTTATTAAGGTGCAAGATTACTTCAAACAGGAACAAAAGACTGTGAGGATAAAAATAAGAAATATAAAGATTTAAAGGCTAACTAAAGCTGCGGTGGCTCAAGTGGTTAAGACGCTAAACTGCAGGCTGTGGAAGGTCAGTAGTTCAGCAGTTCGAGACCCGGGTGACACATGATGAAGTGAGCTCCCATCTCTAGTTCCAGCTCCTGCCAACCTAGCAGTTCGAAAGCAAGAAATTGCAAGTAGATAAATAGGTACCACTTTGGTGGGAAGGTAACAGCGTTCCGTGCATGTTAGATCGCGCTAACAAAGGACTCTTAGAGTGATTCAGCAAGTGATTCAGCTTTATTGGAAGTAACGAACAAGCACTCAACTCAGTAAGAAACCAGAACAGAAAACAGTGGGAGCTTATGCTCCTTTTAAACATAACCGGGCTAATGTAGCCACGCCTATTTATAAATAACAACCAATGAGATTGCTAGGATAAAAACCAATGGGAGTCTTTCCCTCCTAGGGAATGGTATCGTTCTGATTGGTCGCTGTTACGAAGCGACCAATAGGAAGTTCGCTCAGAGGAGCCCTGGTCTGGCTCGAAGCTTAACATGGGAGTCCTATGAGGTGATTCATGTAATCATTTCAATACATTACAATTCCTCCCCCCTAAGTTAAGCCATCATCCCAATTGTTTTATTATTTACATACATGCACTCAACCTTTGTACATCAGTTATTCCAACAGTATTTACACTCATAGTCCTTCAGATAAGTCGGCATTTGCCGCGAACGCTGGGACCTGCGGAGCGGTGCAGGCTCCATGGGCAGACAAGGTTGTGGGTCAGAGTGGGGTTCACTACAGCCTGGATCAGGCACAGACTCGACTGGGATTTCAGCCCCGCACACAGGGTTCTGCCCTGACTCGGGGACAGTACCGGGCCTTTCGGTACTCACCGCCTGCTCTGGGGGTGTCCACTCGACATCAGGGGATTCAGCCGTCGGAGAGTCAGCGCTGTCCCTAGCCCAACGTCTCCTTAACTGATCTATGTGGCGCCGCCAGATTCGACCGTCAGCCAACTGCACCACATACATTCGAGTACCCACAGAGTCGGATATAACCCCAGGAAGCCACAAGTGCCCGTTTGCATAATTTCGTGCGAAAACCTTGTCCCCTTTTTCAAACATGCGCACCTTCGGTTGCGCAGTGGTACGCTCGGACTGATCTTCTGATAGGTCTGGGTGCATACGGTTCAAACGGGTCGTGAGTCTCCGCCCCATTAACAATTCGGCCGGACTACGGCCTGTAGCACTACAGGGGGTGGTGTGCTGCAGCAAAAGAAAGGAGCCCAGCCTCTGGCTCCAGTCCCCTTCGTCCATTTTACCCAGGGCCTCTTTGGCCGTCCTGACCATCCGTTCGGCTTGGCCATTAGATGCCGGATGGAAAGGGGCCGAAGTCATTTGGCGTATGCCATTACTCGTGAGGAAGAGCCTAAATTCCTCAGACACAAATTGAGGCCCGTTGTCACTGACGATGACGTCAGGCAACCCGTGGGTGGCAAAAAGTCGGCGGAGCGCATGGATCACAGCAAGTGATGTGGTCGATTTCATATGCACGACCTCCAGCCATTTGGACATAGCGTCCACCACAATTAGGAACATTTGCCCTTGGAGAGGGCCAGCAAAATCTATATGCAATCTGGCCCAGGGTTTACCAGATGACTCCCAGCCTTGGGGTGTAGCTTGTGGGGGATCGGGTCTGACTTGCTGGCATTTGGGACACCCTCGTACCCATTCTTCGATCTCTTTGTCCAGCCCCGGCCACCAGACATACCCTCTGGCCAACGCTTTGGTGTGTACCATACCGGGGTGACCCTCGTGCAGCGACTCTAACACTCTCGTCCTGAGTTTGTCAGGAACCACCACCCTGTTCCCCCATAATACACAGCCCTTAGAAATGGATAGTTCATTTTGACGGCTTTTGTAAGGGCCGAACTCCGGTTCAACGCTTCCAACCGGCCACCCCCTCCAAACCCAGTTTAATACTCGGGACAGCACGCTATCCTTGGCCGTGTGTGCTGCAATGTCCCTGGATGATACCGGGGGTCGAGGAAGCTCCTCAATTGCCAAGACCTCACAGGCGGGGGCAGGGTCTGCGCCAATGTCCGGCACCGGGCACCGGCTGAGGGCATCCGCATGCCCAATCGCTTTCCCAGGCCGGTGCTCTAAGTCAAAATCATAAGCCTGCAAAAATATCGCCCATCTAAGCATGCGTGGGGACATGATGTTTGGCAATTGCTTATCGGGCGCAAAAATCCCCAGTAGCGGCTTGTGGTCAGTGACCAGCAAAAATCGTCTGCCAAAAATAAAATCATGGAACTTTTTGACAGCCGCTACCAACGCCAGACCCTCCTTGTCTATCTGGGCATAGTTCCGCTCTGCCGCAGATAGTGATCTAGAATAAAAAGCGATAGGCGCTTCGCTCCCATCAGGCATCAGATGGCTTAAAACTGCGCCTACTCCAAACGGTGAAGCGTCAGCAGCTAACACCAGGAGCTTGTGTTCATCATAATGCGTGAGTACGGCATTAGATGTCAGCAGCTCCTTGACTCCCACAAAAGCCTTTTCCTCGGCCTGCCCCCACTTCCATTTTGCCTCCTTGTGCAAAAGCGCGTGCAAAGGGGCCGCCACTGATGCCTTATGCGGTAAAAACGCATGATAAAAATTCAGGAGTCCTAAAAAGGATTGGAGCTCCTTCTTACTCACCGGCCTGGGGGCGTTTTGGATTGCAGATACCTTCTCATCCGTGGGGTGGACTCCCTCTGCGTCAATGCGAAACCCCAGGAAGTCCACACTTTCCACCCCGAGCGTGCATTTTGAGCGCTTAACTCTGAGGCCGGCATTTTGAAAACGCCTGAGGACCTCTTTAACCCGGTCCAGTAGTTCCTGTTCAGACCCGCCCGCAATCAGCACGTCGTCAAAATAGGGCACTGTGCCAGGTACCCCCCTTAGTAGACGTTCCATGAGGCCCTGAAAAATCCCAGGTGCTACGTTGACCCCGAATTGCAGCCTGTTCACTTTAAAAGCCCCTTGGTGGGTTACAATTGTTTGGGCCTCGGCAGCCTCCGGGGTGACAGGCAACTGCTGGTATGCCTGGGCCAGGTCAAATTTGGCGAAAATCTTGCCACCCCCCAGGGAAGCCAAAATGTGGCTTATTACCGGGACCGGGTACGAATGTTGCTGCAGCGCCTTGTTAATCGTACATTTGTAATCGGCGCATAGTCGTATGGACCCATCTGATTTGACAGGGGTTACGATCGGGGTCTCCCATTTGCTGTATGGTACTGGCTCTAAAACCCCTTGCTCAACTAGTTTGTCAATCTCTTTTTCCACCTTATGTTTGAGAGACACAGGTACTTTCCGATACTTCAACCTAATAGGTTTGACTGACGGATCTAAGTCAAACGCAACCGGGGGGCCCTTGTACCTTCCCAACCCTTCGGCAAATACATCAGGGAACAGGTCGTACAGCATGCCCCATTTATTTTCAGACATCCTGTTAATCCCAGAAATACCGATGCCCAATGGCTCAAACCAATCTAACCCTAGCAGGTTAACCCGGTCTCCCTCTGCAATCAGGAATGACAGTTTAACACATTTCCCCTTATACTCAACAGTAACAGAGTCCCGTCCGGCCAAGGGAATTCGGTTGCCCTGGAAGTCGGACACTCTGGTTCCCGCAGGCTGGAGCCGCCGCCGGCTTCGGTTCGGGAACAACTGGCGCCAGGACGCGGCAGAAATCACCGTCACGGACGATCCTGAGTCCACCTCCATTGTACAGGGTCGGCCGTCGAGGAGTGGAGTCACGGTGATCTTGCCCTGGCTGCTGGTGCGATTTACGGCCGATGCGCTCGACAAGGTCGCCGTCAACTGGCAGCTTGCTTCCGATGCTGAGGAACGGGTCTTGCCTTGGGTGCTGACTGGAGTGCCCCTCTGCGCTGACCGGTTGTTAGTTGAGGGATCCTTCTTCGCTGATCTGCAGACTCTGGCCAGATGACCACGCCGCCCACACGCTCTGCAGTCGACATCACGAGCCCAACAGGAGCCGCGCTGGTGCTTCCCGCCACAACCGGAGCAAGGCTTGACGTTGGTAGTCTTCGCTGGGGTCCGCTTGCCTCGAACCGCGTTGACGTCATCATCCGCGTCTTCGCCCTCGCTGTCTCGTTGAGCGTGTATACTGGGCTCTGCCACCCGCTGGCGGACCTCCTTCGTGGACTTCTCCGCTGCTTCCGCGGCCACGGCCTCTTCGTAGGCCACTGCCCAGGTCAGGGTGGTGCGGGCGAACAGCCTCTGTTGCAGCCTTTCATCTTTGAGACCGCAGACGAGACGGTCTCTGAGGGCTTCCTCCACGTTGTGGAAATTACATGGCCGTGCGGCTTTGCGAAGGGCCGCCACGAAATCTGCGATGGTCTCGCCTCCGGCCTGGTTCCGCTTGTAAATGCGTCTCCAGGTGGAACTCGAACCTGGATAGGTAGGAGTCCCAGTCTTCTGAGGAGGGTTCGAAGCACTCGAACTTCTGGCTTCCAGCCATCGGGGGAGACTTGGGCACCGGAGCTGGTGGCGCCTCCGCCGGATCGGCTGCTGTGCTCTGCTCGCTTTCTTCCGAGTCCGAAGTGTGGATGTCCGCAGGGCTGCCTACCTGCTCTAACATCCCATCCTCGTCGCCAATTGTTAGATCGCGCTAACAAAGGACTCTTAGAGTGATTCAGCAAGTGATTCAGCTTTATTGGAAGTAACGAACAAGCACTCAACTCAGTAAGAAACCAGAACAGAAAACAGTGGGAGCTTATGCTCCTTTTAAACATAACCGGGCTAATGTAGCCACGCCTATTTACAAATAACAACCAATGAGATTGCTAGAATAAAGACCAATGGGAGTCTTTCCCTCCTAGGGAATGGTATCGTTCTGATTGGTCGCTGTTACGAAGCGACCAATAGGAAGTTCGCTCAGAGGAGCCCTGGTCTGGCTCGAAGCTTAACATGGGAGTCCTATGAGGTGATTCATGTAATCATTTCAATACATTACAGTGCACCTTGGTGTTTAGTCATGCCAGCCACATGACCACTGAAACGTCTTCGGACAGCGCTGGCTCTTCGGCTTTGAAATGGAGATGAGCACCACAACCCTAGAGTTGGATTCGACTGCTTTTCGAGCAAGGGAACCTTTACCTTTTTAAAAACTGTATTACATTGGTTCCAAGTTACAAGATATTACCCATTCTCAGATGGAAGGTCCAGTAATCCAAAGTGGCTCTACTCCTGAGTCACCGCAGGCAGAGTTGTTTGGCCAATGCAAGCAAGTATCCAAGATGGCCAAAAAATGAGCAAGAAGATGTCTACACGGCTAAGTTTACCCTCCCTTGGCTTTCCCTTGGGCGGCAGGAGACGCTGCGGGTGCTTCAACGACTAGTCGTGAGCCGGGAGCAACAGAGGCCGATGAGCAGCTGTGGCTCTGGGGACGATCTGCGGATGACAGCCGCCCCAGGACTGCGGCAGCTGCCAGGAGATGTAAGATCGGAGGGCCCAACGTCGGACTGGAGAGTGTGTCATTTTCTATGCCTGTCATTTCCCATGCCTGACTTGCGATCTGAGTTTGGCGGGGCGGTGTGTGAGAGGAGACCAGAGAGCAGAGTGCCCCCAGTGGATGAGTGTAACAGCGGCGGTTCTGATCACTGGAGACGGTGGTGTGCTTCGCCCTCTGCAGCGCGGAGCCGGAAGAGCCCTAGGAACATCGGGCTGGCTACACTGGGGAGAAGCCCTGGGATCTTCACATTGGTACCTGCAGACGGGGAATTGGAGAAGCCCCAGGAACATCGCTTTGGTATATGGGGGGGAGGCTCTGTCCCGGGACTGGATGTTATAGTTTAATTCATGATGATGAAATTGGTGGGAGGGGCTGTGATTTTACATCTTATTAATCGGGGAACATTGTTAGCTGTTGCTTAGTTTATGATAGTACTGTATTAGTGTAGGTTAGGCAGATTGACTACCCACAATTTGGAATTAGATTGTTTTGTGAAAACAGTGGACTTCCACTTGATTATACTCAGGGTGCATTCTATTGTTATTGGCAGTCTGAGGCTTGGCGAAGGCAGCTGGTATGGTAATGTCTCCTCAACAGATCCCGGTGCTCATGGGGCAAGGAAAGTATAGCGGTGGGTCGAGGCCAAGAGCTAAGGGAAGGGCACTGAGAAATAAGTTGGCTCGGTGTCCTTCCAGCCTACGACCCATCCCGAAGGTGGCCAGTGGTGGGGCTAGGATGGATAACCCCTCTCCGACAATGGTGCTGTGCAATGCCAGGTCTGTAAATAATAAGATCATGGTCCTATGGGACTTCCTGCAGGAGCAGAGGCTAGACCTGGCTTGCGTGACCAAGACCTGGGTGCGGGACGGGGAGACCTTTGCTCTCTCCCAGCTCCCCCCCTGGGTTCTCAGTCCTTCACCAATCTCAGACTAAGGGGTGGGGGGACGGAGTGGCGATGTTCATTCGGGAGGCTTACTCCTTCAGGGCGTTCCCACCGCTGGAAATCACGGGCATTGAGTGTGTTGGCCTGGTGTGGGAAGCCAGGGAGAGTGTTGCTATTTGGCTGGTGTACCGACCACCTACCGCTCCAGCCAATGGCCTACCGTCCCTGCTGGAGGCCATAGCAGGCTGGGCGCTGGAGCACCCTAGGCTTATTGTCTTGGGTGACTTCAACTTCCATGCCGATGATGCGACCTGCATGCTGGCAGCGGACCTGGTGTTATCCATGGTGGCGCTCGGACTCTCCCAACTTGTAACGACCCCGACTCATCAGGCTGGACACACACTCAATTTGATCTTCGTGGCTGGGGTAACACTGGACCGGATTACAGCTTCGGCTGTACCATGGTCAGATCACCTAGCCCTGAAGGCCCATCTGAATATCCCTCCCCGACCCTGTTTAGGTGGCGAGTGTATTTTGGCCAAGAGTTTTATTTCTAGCCCAAAGTATACCGATATTAAAAAAGCAGAATTTCTTTGAAGATTTAAATAAAATCATGAGACAATTCATTTGGCAGCATAAAAAGGCTAGAATAAAATGGAAAGTATTGCAGGATAGAAAAAAAAGAGGAGGATTGAATATGCCAAATTGGTACCTTTACTACCAAGCGGCCGCCCTAGCTTGGATCAAAGAATGGGTCACCTTGGAAAATAGGAGACTACTATTATTGGAGGGTCATGACTTATTAATGGGGTGGCACGCATATATATGGTACGGAAAGGATAAAATCCATTCCAATTTTAGGAAACATTGGCTAAGAGATGCACTAAATAAAGTCTGGAGTAAGACAAAAGAGAAATTTTGTAAGAAAACACCAAGATGGGTTTCGCCCCTGGAAGCATTTATAAAACCAGCATTAATAACATCAAATAAGAAAGTAACTTACCAGACTTTGTTAAATAGAGAAAATAAATTAATAATAGAAGAGAAGTTGCTAAGGGAAAATATATTATCCTGGTGCGAAAAGAATGCTGCAGGATAGGTATAACAAGGATATGCTAAGAGGCTTTGAAGATAAAAACAATGAGCTAGAAAAAATTTGGTTGTCCTCAAACGACAAATTAATACAAATACAGCTTTTTATTGGCAGATTTCGAAAAAGATGAAGAAGTGAAAGGAGCAATGTGTAATTGGATGAAAGATATAGGGAAAAAGATAGAGTTAGATACGTGGACCAAAACATGGGAATCGGTTAAATATATGAAAGCCATGGCCTATAAAGAAAATGTATATAAAATGTTCCATAGGTGGCATTGGTCCCCGGAAAAAATAGCCAAATGTTATTCTGGATATTCCAGCCAATGTTGGAAATGTAAGGCAAATACAGGGACCTTTTACCACATGTGGTGGACGTGTAGTAAAATTAAGGGATATTGGAAAATGGTGAGGAAATCGATTCAAGAAATAATGGAGAAAAATGTGACATTGGAACCTGAAATATATTGATTAAATATACTACCTAAGGGTTATAGCCAGCAGGACAAGTATGTTCTTGTTTATATAATAACTGCTGCTCGTTTACTATTGCTCAAAAACTGGAAACTAGATATAATACCGACTAGGGAAGAACTAGTGGTGAAAGATCAAGCGCAAATGGATAATCTGAGCTTGATGTTGCAAAACAAAAATGAAAATGTGTATAATAAAAGATGGTCTAAGGTGTATGATTGGATAGAGACGTTAACTGTATGAGACTCTACTATATATGTTAATGTAAACTTTGTAAAAACCAAATAAAAGTGTTTATTTAAAAAAAAGAGATGTCAGTCAAAGCTGCTAAGAGAGAGTTCTATGCAGCGGAGATTGCGTCGGCTAGCTCACGCCCAGCCCAATTGTTTAAGACGATTTGGTCATTAACAGCGTTGCCTCAGGGCAAGCCAAATGTTAGATAATTGGAGATTGGCTGGGAGGCATTTGCGAGCTATTTTGTTAATAAAGTCTTGTCGTTCCGCCGTGACCTCCCCGCCCCAGTTGAAACAGTAAGGGAACTTGAGGCCCCTTGCACGTCTGCGTCGGGTATGGATTGTTTCGACCTGCTCAGCCCTAAGGAAGTTGACAGATTGCTTATGACTATACGCCCAACCACGTGCAACTTTGATCCGTGCCCTTCCTGGCTCATTAAAGTGGGCCATAAGGGGTTTCGAGGTGCCCTCAGGGAGATTATCAACAAGTTCCTCTCTGAGGGACGGTTCCCGGGGGCACTCAAGGACGCGATGGTCCACCCTCTCTTAAAAAAAAAAAACGTCTCTGGATCCGGCCGAATTGGCTAACTATAGGCTGGTTTCCAATTTGCCCTATTTGGGCAAATTAATCGAGAGGTCGGTGGCGGCATAGCTCCAGGGCTTTCTGGATGATGCTCCCGTGTTAGATCCCTTCCAGTCCGGCTTTCGCCCGGGACACAGGATGGAGAAGGCATTGGTTGCTCTTACCACACATAATACATATGTCGTAAGTCCAGGTGAAAGCTCAGATACTGGAACAGCAGATGAGATTTTCAGGGTGTGCTTTGGAGGCTACAGCTTTTCTTACTTGGATCATGAATCCCACAATTACCTGCAATGATTGCCGACATGGGGATACGGGGGCTTGCCTTACAGTGGCTTCTCTCTTTTCTCCAGGGTCGGGGACAAAGGGTGACGCTAGGGGAACAGCGGTACAGGAGACACCCACTTGAGTGTGGGGTGCCTCAGGGTGCTGTGATTGACCCGATGTTGTTTAACTTCTATATGTGCCCCCTTGCCCAGGTGGCTAGGAGGTTTTGATTGGGTTGTCATCAGTATGCTATTCAAGGCAGTATGCTGATGACACCCAGCTCTACCTGATGTTGGGTGGCCGGTCAGACTCCAGTCCGGAAGATCTGGACTGGGCATTGCAGGCCGTGGCTGGTTGGCTTAGGCTGAGCCGGTTGAAGCTGAATTCGGCGAAGACGGAGGTCCTATGCCTGAGTCGTGGTGGTAAGAGGTTGGGGGCCCCCTCCCGACCTTTGATGGGGCGCTATTAATGCCAGTGCCGGAGGTTAGGAGTTTGGGAGTGCGCCTGGATCCCCTTCTGACGATGGAGGCCCAGGTAGCGGCCACTGCAAAATCGGCCTTTTACCATCTTCGGCTGGTTCGGCAGTTGGTTCCCTTCCTCGACTGCTGCGACCTGGCTATGGTGATCCATGCGACGATCACCTCGAGATTGGATTACTGTAACGCTCTCTACATGGGGCTGCCCTTGTCCCAAATCCGGAAGCTGCAGCTGGTGTAGAATGTTGTGGCCAGGCTGTTGATGGGCCTCCCATGTCGAGAGCACATCCAGCCTGCGCTTACGCTACTGCACTGGCTGCCAATTGCTTACCGGATTTGCTTCAAAGTGCTGGTGCTTACCTTTAAAGCCATATGTGGCCAGGGTCCGGCTTACCTGAGGGACCGCCTTTCCCCATTTGTGCCCCAGAGAGCACTACGGTCTGGGGCCCAACAATGTCTATCTATCCTGGGCCCCAAGCAGGTGAGACTTGCCGTTACCAGGGCCAGGGCGTTTTCGGTGGCGGCTCCTTACTGGTGGAATGAGCTCCTGGACAAGATCAGGGCCCTGTGGGACTTGTCACAGTTCTGCAGGGCCTACAAGATGGAGCTCTTCCACCAGGCTTTCAAATAGGAGCCACCACCACAGTTACCATCAATTCGGAATATCGGACTGACCCGCTCTGAGCCTCACCGGCGAACATCTGGACCGTGGGACTGATTTTAAGATCTGAAGACAGAAGGAATGCAGATACAATGCCATTATTCTTAAGGTTACTCTGCTGTAGCGAGCACTTTATTGTTAAGATTGTTTTTTAAGGGATTTTAATATTTTTATTGTTTTATTTGTATCGGCCTATCGGCCATCTCCTATAAGCCGCTCAGAGCCTGTTCACAGGGTGGGTGGGGTATAAATGTAAATATAAATAAATAAATAAATAAGTTGCAAGTAGCCATCATCAAGCTGCGGATAGACTAGAATCTCATGTCTTCATGGGTAAAGAGACTGTCACGGTTCCAGGCCTATGAACCAATAAGGTCTCTTAGCAATGACACATAACTAAAGTGTTAGACCAATGGCTGAACAGGTGACATAAATAGTGGTCTGACCAGAGAGGAAGGAACAAAGCCAATCTGCAGCTAGCCTTGAAAGGAATGCAGCTAATTGGAAAGCTGGTACCAGACATCTCTAAGGCTTCCAAACTTGGGGTGTTGTTAAATATCAAATCCACAATTGAGCCGGCAATATATTTGACTTCAGTGGAAGGAAAGAATTCTAGAAGGGCATTTTCCCTAGCTAGATGTTCTGCCCTTCCATCTGCAGTTATTAAAGGTAGGTACAATCAACCCCCTACTCTGAAAGGCTATGCCCATGTCTTTTAAGTGAGATTGAATTGATAGAGCCAGTTTGGTGTAGTAGTTAAGTGCGCAGACTCTAATCTGGGAGAACCGGGTTTGATTCCCCATTCCTCCACTTGCACCTGGCTGGATGACCTTGGGCAAGCCATAACTCTGGCACAGCTATTCTTGAAAAAGAGCAGTTTCTGTCAAGAGTTCTCTCAGCCCCACCTACCTCACAGGGTGTCTGTTGTGGGGAGGGGAAGGGAAAGAAGTTTGTAAATCACTCTGAGACACCTTTGGGTAGTGAAGGGTGGGGTATAAATCCAATCTCTTCTCTTCTTCTCTTCTAGAGCATATGTTCTTCAGCTGTCCATTTTACAGGGAGGCTCGTCTTAAAATTATTACCCCATTAGTCGATAGGACACCTGGGCACATTAATACAAACAAAGTAAGGCTTCACTGGCTCCTATCAGATAAGAATGCAGAGATTACACATTCAGTCACTGAGTTTTGTGCATTAATTCTTAGATTGTGGGAATCACATTTTAAAAGTTCTTAAATTCAGATTTCTATTTTTGTATATTATGACTGTTTTTTTCTCTCCCTCACATATTATGCTTACTCTGTATGTTGGTCTTAAGACCGTAATAATAATAAAAAACTTTTAAAAACTTTAAATAGCTCGTACCAGGCTTCACATTCCCTTTGGCAGGTACCGTTATCTAGGCTGTACAAGGTTCACTGCATTCTTTCTCAGCAAGGCAGTTTTAAACTCTATTTAACTCACAAGCAGGTCGCATGCAAAGCCTGAACCAAACTTTGAATCGGAATGAATTTTAAGGGAACCAAAATTCTTTAAAGGGCAGGAGCTGGGAGACACTACCTATGTCATTTTTATTGGGAGTGAATGGGATCATAGCCAGTAATTTATCAAAGTTGTTGAGAGAGAACCCCCCCCCCCAAAAAACCCCAGACTGTTGTAGCTGCGGTGATAATATTCAACTGCAATGAATAAAATATGTAGATTTCATTCTATAAATGCACTCTGATTCTTCTTCATATTTTGGTTGAAGCATTTAACAGTGACCACTACTAGAGACAGAATATTAGAACAGACTGGCTCCTGGAATGATCTAATATAGCAGCTTTTATGTTCAACCCCAAACATCTTTCTTTCTGTTTTTTACATTTGCTTTATTCCCACCATCTGACTATAGTTCTGCATTTAAAGCCTGTTCCCATGGGTGGTGTCATGGTTCATGTGCTCATGTCTGCAAGCCATCCAGCATTTGTGACAAAGTGTGTTTACTTGGAGAAAGGAGAATTTTTAATGCACAAAATTAACATGACACATTATATTTCTATCATCAGGATACTGCTTCCTGCCCTCCACTTTTTCACTAAAGCATCAGACAAAGTTATTAATATACAACTATCTAGGTAGCAGATATTCAAAACAAAGATGAGATATTTTGGATACAGACATTAACTCCTCAGGGACTGAATGAAGAAGTTGACTGGACCTGCTGCTTTTGAGAAAATGCATACCTGTCATTCTGTATTTGATAGTGTTGACCTTGTGATTCTTTTTGCTCTCTCACCCCTCTTTAACCCCTCCCACTATGGAAAGTAAAAAATTCCCTCCCTTGGCAACAGTATTATGCAATGCATGTGGGTGACTGCATCATCCCTGGGTCCTACTATATATTGATGTAACGTTAGCAGTATGCAACTTTTTAAAATAAATTATTATTATTATTATTAACTACCTTTGATGGAAGAGACTCACATCCAGACACATTGGATATTTGGTACCAGGTTGGTTGGCTAATTTAAATACTCGATGGCTAAAACCTATTTGTATAATTATACTATTTATACATTCTAACAGTTATATAATTTCCATTTTGGTGTAGAACAATTTGGAGATCATGTGCAGTTACCATAAGAGATATGTAAAACTATCAGCTCTGTGTGTAAAAGGTTTTAAGAGTCTGATATTTGGATAATTTCTTTTAACCTATTTTATCCTTTACTATTGTGGACACCATAATAAATATTTGTATTTTTATAATAACTTATTTTGTTAGCTTGACCCTCATATATCACAGAGAACAGTGGTTAAGTCTGAAATGCCAAAACTAGGGAAGTAGTAAACTGCAAGTGAATGAAATAACAACAAAAAAGATATGCTATAATCTTTGAAAAAATTGCTACACCCAATAAAGGTAGTTCTAGGTGGTCAGTCATGTTGGTCTGAAGCAGTAGAACAAATTTAGAGTCCGGTGGCACCTTTTAAACCAACAAAGGTTTATTCAAGGTATGAGCTTTCGTGTGCATGCACACTTTTTCAAATAAAGGTATTTGTTAAAGCCTACAAGCAGTGACCAGTTCAGTTCTACCAATGACTTCATGGTTGTCCTAAATATATAATGTGTGGGGAAGGCTCTCCAGAGCCTGGAGGCTTCCCAGTTTCAGTGAGAGGTGTGTGTGTGGTAGAATTATTATCAGCCTGGATTATTTAGCCTATGAGCCTGGTGAACTACTGGAGCTTTGTGAGACAAAGCCCCATGGATTTTTTAGTGTAGATACGAACTGAGGTATGCAACATCAGCTGTGGAGATTTAAGGTTAGATTCCACCTAAAATTTCCACCTGAGCAGTGGGTGGGTGGTGATTTTTACTGATTCCCACTTCCCATAGCAAACCTCTGATTCCCAACAAGTAGCAGTGGGCATGAACCAAACCATGAAGCAGAATTCGTCATTAATTTTGCCCTTTTTGTGGTTCACGAACTTCCATGAACTTTTTAAGCAGTTTGTGGTGGTTTGTGGATAGAATGGAAAGCAGGGGTTTAAAGGGACACTGCTTAAACAGCCACTTTGTTGTTTTTTGGGCTTTCTGCAAACCCCATTTAAAGGGACTGTGGTCCCTTTCAATGCGGATTGCAGGGCCACGAACCATGAACTGGTTTGCAAACAAACTTCCTGGATCGATTCCGTTTGTGGTTCAGTTTGTGGTATGGCCACAAACCGACACAAACCACATTTTTCATACCCATCCCTACCCACAAGCTAATCCCAGGGGCCAACATGCCTCAGGAGCAGCATTTCCGGCTGCAGCAGGAGTGGGGAGGTGGGGAAGTTACATTTCTGTGGATGGAAATCCTTATTTCCATGTAACGGTAGGTGGGATCGAAGTCATTATGTTTTTGGACTGGCCAAACCTGACATAAACACTAGAAGTCTGGTCAGAGAAGCACTGCCTTCTGTTTGGAACATAAGCTGTCCTTTTATGAGGGGCATTTTATTTTACCACACAGAACCAATTCCAGCCAATCTTATTCAGCAGAGGTAAAGAAGGATAGGCTGATTTAAAGTAAGATTGTGACAAATTTCCAATCAGATTTGCATATCTGAGAACAAATATTTTCTAAATAGATGAATATTTTTAAAAGCTATGGTTGAAAATCAGGAAAGGTTATATGTGCTTTTCAATGGTGTCCAAAATGTTAGTGGAAAAAAGTGTATTTTCAGTCCTCAATTTTGATCAAGTTGTTATCTTGTACTTGTAATATAACCAGTTTAATGAGAAGACTGCCTTCAGTTTAAATAACTGTGAGGAAAAATATGCCACCACCTCCTATATCCCAACCCCAGATCTACCTGACATAAGATAATCTTGGTTGGACAACACTCTCTCCCAGTCTAGAACTGGATATAGCTGTCCTTATCTATAGCTTAACCCTGACAATTCCTAAACTCAAGAAAAGCCATAAAATACCCGGAAAAAGGGAAATTATCCTGCATTTTCTCTAGTCTCAGCTTAGCCTAACCTCCCTTTATTTGTTGTCATCTCTAGTATAATTAGCCTTCTTACCAGAGGATTGGAAGGCAGAAGCCAAGTTAACATGAATTTTCAAAAAAAGTTCCAGGTTGGATAGGACTGAAGAAATGGTAGCACTTGGCATGCAGAAGTTCCCAGGTTCAGTCCCTGGCATCTCCAGTTAAAAAGATAATTTTGTAGATGATGTGAAAGACCTCCACCTGAGGCCCGGGAGAGCTGCTGCCAGTCTGAGCCAACACTGACCTTCAACATAAGGCAGCTTGATGTGTTCACGTGTGTTCAAATTACAGCAACAGCTGATGGTGGCTATCACTGTCACTCTCTTGTTTGTGTGCGGGCATCTGACTCTAGCCACTGCTAGAGCTGAGTGTTGAACTAAATGAACCAGCAAATTAGTTTTAGTGCCTGCTTAATCCAGTTTGTGCAGACGATCTGGTGGAGACATACATGTTTGTTGACCACATTCAGCCAGTCTTCAGTCCTTCCCTGGAGCAGCAGTGAAGCACAGATCCCCATTCAGCATAATGAATGTGGCATTTTTCACAATGCAGCTCATTCAAACCCTCCGAGTGACTAACAATGGATGCCTGGCAAGGGGCCACTTTGTTGCCAAGGAATCCCGGATGCCTTTAGAGACAAGAGGCTGTTACAAGGAGCTATGCAGTTCAGCTACAGAACAAGGCCCCTTATTTTAAACTATTTTGAGAGGTGCACAGTATGGAGGATAGAGGCACATGCTTTTTCAAAGATTGTGGCAATTTGCCATACAGGCAACTGTGGCTATTCTCTTGCTCTGAAGGCACAAACTTAGAAATTGATCTGTCTATCCCCTTACTGGGTTTTAAAGATGTCCTGTACTGTCTGTTTATGAATTGGAAAGGTCATTCTTGTTTACCCAACACAAAATGCCTCATTCTTGTAGGCCTCCTTCCTAGTTTTTGCTGGAGCAGCCTTAAGACATTTCCATAAACAAGCCTCCCAACAGCAGATGTCTGAGTGAAAATACAGAGCAATGTGGCTTCAGTCCTTTACCATCATCTTTTACCTTTCAACAGACAAGAGAGGATGATGACTGCAAACCCAGTGAGTTGTCCCTGCAGAGCTGACACAGGCTGATAGTGGCCTGAGCCCACTTTGCGGGGAGGGCAGACTATAAATTTGATAATAAATAAATAAATAAATATGAGGTATAAGGTTTATATCTGAAATGGGTTTCAAGTCTTGATCTAATTGTTATACTAAATTTGCCCTAATAGGTATAATACAGGGATGGTCAACTGGTGGTTCATGAAACAAACCTAGCCCTCTCCATTGTTTCTCACCTATATTCTGCCCTTCCCGTACAATGCAGGATACCTTTTTCTCATTTTATCCTCATAACAATTCAGTTAACTAGGTTATACTGAGAGGTAATGTCTGGGTTAAGGCAATCTAATGGAATTCATTGCTAAGCAGGGATTGAAAGTTGGGTCTACTTTTTCATAGTCCAACACTTGATCCACCATTTTACTCTGTCTCTCAGAGTGTTTACATCTGTCCCTCATCAGCCCTGTGGTAGAAGATTTGCTCACAGTTTTCTTGGTGGGAAAATAAAAATTGGCAGGGATGTTCCATTCCTGGTCTTTGACATACTCACCGAAGCAGAAGTTGAGGCACATTGTTGATACATCACCAGGGGTCTTGTTGTAGAAAAAGAGCTGCCGGAGCTCATTAGCATAACTCATTAGCATAACTTATTTGCATATGCCACGCCCCCTGACATCACCGGAAGTGACAGAAGGCCACACACCCTGACATCACCGGAAGTGTGTCAGAAGGCCCGGCTACTTACCCTCCTGCTTCATCCTCATTCCCAAACGGAATGAGGATCGAAGCAGAGGGCGGGGTAAAGAAGGGGGCGGGGCTTCACCACGTGACCGCCCCGCCCCCTAGAGGTTCTCTTCCGGAGCTCCGTACCTGAGAGCTCCCCCCCGACTAGAGCCCTGTACATCACATAGAAATAGGCATCACTGGTGGTCATATCAATTCCATGAATGTGGCTAAAGAGCAGGCTTCAGTCTCCAGACAGGCAATGCCAGAGCCTTTTCACCAGCAGTAAACTGACTTTAAAAAGAAGAAAATAAATATTTTAAAAGCTCACAATCTCTCCACAACAGATTGTATATGCAAACACTTCAGTGGTAACTCAGATGGACACAGAAAATGTAAATCTTCTTTTCTAAAATGAGGGGGAGGGGAAGGACAGCTAGAAGAGTTGATATTTCCTGTTTATAAGTCAGTTTTCCAAAGATGGGATGAATGAAGTAACAGGAAAAACAAACTATAAGTTTCTTCATTCAGGCATTGTTTCAACCACAGTAGCAGTGCAGTCACAAGCAGACTTACATTTTTCTAAGCTTATTGATTCAGGGGACTTAGAAGGGTATAACTGTAACTGTAAATACCTCTTTGGGGTATATACAGTATGCAGCTGATGGGCATTGTCCACAGTGAAAACACCTGGGAACTCATGGATGTGAATAGGGTGCCAGTTCCCCCATTAGAACTCAATGTCCAATAAAAATGTTTGTGAATTTAAACCAGGATATTGTAAATGCTACTATGAGGAGAACCTGTTGCATCCTTATCACCAGTGGTGGCTTTACTTTGAAGCCAGGTAAGGTGCCTGCCTCTGGCAGTGGATGTGCGATGCCATAAAAGATGACAGAGTGGGAGACTGAAAGACAGGTTTGAGCACTGGACACAATCTATTGGGAAAGCTCTCCTAATGTGCAAGCCTGCCTCAGAGCACTAGCAAGACATGTAACATTAAATTATAGCATATGAATATGGTGTAGGCAATGAATCCAAATAGCACAAAACAAAAGCAAAGTAATTTTCTATGTGTATGTGTCCTCGTTCTCTTTATAGATAGTCAGATGTTATCAGTTTAGTCCTTGTTCACATGGTAGAGCTAGAATAGAGGAAAGCCGACAGAAAAATACCATTTACTATTTAGTGCGCTGATGGCTGTCTAAATACACAGCTACATATGCATACATGCATGAGAGCGTTAATTATGATACATTTATGTTTTTCCAGTCATGTTTGCATTTTTCCTGCATTCACCTATTATACCCAAAAGAAGTGAGGAAATGTTATAATGAGCTGCTGCAGAAGAGGGCTATGGGTGTCTGCTGATACAATGATCAGGTTAAGTGGAAGCAGGTAGAAGACAAAGAATGTTCTTATCTTACATTGTGGTAGACCCAGTATCAAATGCTTTCTTCATTATGGATGCAGTTCTGAAACCCAAATACAAAATGGTATGGAAATATAAGTCTCACAATTGATAGAACTGTTGAAACCTTGTATCAACAACTGCACATGCAGTTACAAGGTAACTTTCAAAGTACCAGCTTCTACTTCCCCAGTGGAAAGACAGCGGTAGTTCAGTCTTTTTGAGAAAGCCATATGAACTTAATTTTTAGATGTTTGTGGAGAGCCATTGGTGAGAAATTGCATACAAACAACTCCAAACCGATCACATGCAATGGATAGAAGGGAATTTGTGTGATCTGGAATCAAATTTCATAACAGAGAAACCATGGAACAAACACACAGTGGCAACCAATCAGCGCAGTCATAAATATTTATTAAAATCTTTTTGCCTTCTAAGTAGGGGTGTGCAGGGGAAAATTCAGGTTTTTTTGGATTTGGGTATAATAAAGCCGGTTTTTTTCGGTATTCCCAAATATACCCAAATACCAATACCAGAATCGTATTGGTACCCAAAAATATTTGGTATTCTTGAAAATATTTGGCTCCATTATATCCTATGGGGCCATTGTAGTCAATGGCAAAAATCTTCTAACTTGTAGTCAGTGGGCTGGGGGGGATGGGGTTTGGACCTGTGCTTTGGTGGCTCCGGTCACGACTCATGGCATTTCTGGCACCTCTTTACTTGGTCCTCAATCTTGTTGTTCAGGCCTGGACACCATATATAGCTCCAGGCTAGTGCCTTCATGTGCACTATCCCGGGGTGGGTCTCATGTAGTGCCTCGATCACCCATTAGCACAGGGACGTGGGCACCACGACCTGACCACCCCACAGGAGGCACCCTTTGTGTGATGGCATTTCTCCCTTCCTAGAGATGAATGCCGTGAATTTGGGTCCCACTGAGCCGGTAGGCCACCCCTTCCCCACCTGGGACAAAATGCGGTCCTGGGCAGTGTGCCGGGAGACCTCTGAGACCTGGACCGGATGGTCGGGTAGGTCCTCTATCAGAGCAATGTGGTGTGCTGGGTCAGGGTCGGGGTCGCATGGGGGCAGGGGCAGGCGGCTGAGGGCATCAGCATGGCCCATCACCTTGCTGGGCTGATGCTGGAGCACATACTGATAGCCCATAAGGAACATTGACCAACGCATGACCCAGGGAAGAGAGCATCTGGGGGGTTTGGCGATCCAGGGCCAGCAACCCCAGCAATGGTTTGTGGTCAGTGATGATCGTAAAAGACCTCCTGTACAAGTAGTTATGAAACCTTTTAACCCATGCCAAAATCACCAGAGCTTCTTTATCTATTTGCCCATAGTTGCGCTCTTCTGGTGACAGCATGTGGGAGTAGTATGCTATCGGCACTTCTCTGCCATTGACCAGTGTGTGTCCCAGGACTGCCCCCATCCCATATGGGGAAGCATCACACACTAGTACCACTGGCAGCGCCTTGTCAAAGTGTGTGAGGACTGCATTAGACACCAAGAGGTCCTTTACTGCCTTGAAAGCAGTGGTGTGTTTGGCACCCCAGGACCACGGGGCGTACTTGTCCAGTAGCCTGTGGAGGGGTTCTGCAACTGCGGCTTTGTGAGGCAAGAAAGGATGATAAAAGTTTAAAAGTCCTAGTAACACCTGTAGTTCTGATTTGGAGGATGGGACGGGCGCCTCAGTGATAGCATGGACCTTCTCGGATCTTGGATGGATGCCCTGAGTGTCTATTGCGAACCCCAGGAACTCTACCCATGGCACTCCCAACAAACATTTCTCCCGCTTGACTTTCAACCCCACTTCACTGAAACGCCTAAGTACAGTCCTGAGCCGCTCAGCGAAGGAGTCCGAATCCGGTGCGGCAATCAAAACATCATCAAAAATGGTTGGACTCTGGGGATTCCATTAAGGAGACAGGCCATTAGATTCTGGAAAATCCCCAGAGCCACACTAACCCCAAAGTGCAACCGCTTCACCTTAAAAGTGACTATGGTCTGGACTTCTGCAGTGGCGTGACTATGGTCTGCACCTCTGCGTGGACTTCTGCACCTGTGCGTGGACTTCTGCACCTGTGCGTGACTATGGTCTGGACTTCTGCAGTGGCCTCGTCCACCAGGAGCTGCTGGTACACCTGGGCCAGATTCAGTTTCCCAAAACTCAGGTCTCCCCAATGAAGCCAATACCTTGCTGACCACCGGTACCAGATATGCATGGTCTTGCAATGCCTTGTTGAGTGTGCATTTGTAATCTGCACAGATGCAGACGTCCCAATTTTGTTTAACCAGGGTGACTATTGGAGTTTCCCATTTGGCATGCGGCATGGGCTCTAAAACCCCTTGTGCCACCGGGCAGTCCAGCTCTGCCTCAATTTTGGGCTGTAATGCGATCGGGGGCACCTGGCTTTCATGTGTATGGGTCTAATCACTGGGTCTAGGTCTAGGGAGACCGACGGGCTGGTGTAGCACCCGAGCATCCCATTGAACACTTCTGGGAATTCATTACATACCCTGTTAAAATCCTGAGCCCAAACCTGGTTCACCCCTGTCACCCCAAACCCCAGGGGCCCAAACCACGAAAGGCCCAGTAGGGTGGTGAGCCTCCCTTCCACCACCACCAGCTCCAAAAGTCCATTAAAGTTCTTGTATTTCACCCCCAATTTGCCCCACTCCTTAATGGCAACTGGGTTCTTCTGGAAGTCCAGTAAGGAAAGGCCTTGTGGCTTTTCCAAGAGGGGTCCCCCCTGGGGGCAAAGTTTCTGTAGTGTCTCTGTGGAGATTATAGAAAAAGAGGACCCAGTGTCCAGTTCCATCCTACAGGGGGACCCCTCAATTAAAACAGTCACATGTAATTTGTTTAGGGTGTTGGGGGGCAAATTCAGTACCTGATGCTGGTGGTGGTTGACTGTCAGGGAGCTCAGGTCCAATGAGACCAGATGCACTGTCTTCTTTCACTGGGGTCCCTTGGAACAGCAGACACGTGTGAGATGGCCGGCCTTCCCACAGGTCTGGCAGATCGTGTCACGGAAGCAGCAGAAATGATGCTCATGATCCTCTCTGCAGCGGGTTGTCGGGGTGCTTGCCTTGCGGTCCTCGGGCCGAGCCAATCGCCGTACCTGGTGGACGTTCTCATTGTCGGAACTGTTGGAGTCCGAGGTGGTGATTGCCTGGTGAGCAGTGGAAGCCTTCCGATCCCATTGGGACTTCTCGAAAGCCATGGCTGTCTGGAGGGCCTTCTCGAGTTTGCCTTTGTCGAGGCTGACTAACTTACGCCTGAGTTTCGGCTCCCAGACCCCCCCTTCCACACAAACTGATTCAGCAGGGCGTCCTCCATTTTGGGAAACTTGCAATCGATGGCCAGCCATCTGATGTCAGCTAGAAATTCGGGGGTGGTCTCAACAGATTTCTGGATTCACGCAAAGAAATCCATGCGCATGGCCATGACTGAGGGCTTGGGAGCGTAGTACCTGTTTAGGGCCTCGATCAGGTCATCATAGGAGTCTTCTTCCATCATCTTTGGGGCGATGGGACTTCTTGCCAGGCGGATCGTGGTGACGCCACATGTGCTCAGGAGCCAAGATTTCTTCAGGTCTTCGTCTGTGGGCCATTGGATTTTGAAGAAATGTTTCAGTTGCTCGACCCAGGATTCCCAAAGCTCGGGATGTGCTGGGTCAAAGGTGGAGATCTGTCCCGGAGCGATGGCCATGACTTGGGGTGGGGGTGCTGGAGCCAGATGCAGAGATGTTGGGGCCAAGGTCAGCGGTTCGCTGGGTGGTGCGTTGTGAGGAGGAGAGTTCTGGTGCTTTTCAGAGGTCGCCGTTGCAGTGCTCGGGGCTGCGGGGGAGTCAGGCTCACTCAACGGGATCCCACCTTCATCGCCAGTATAAAGTACTGAGACTGACGCATCATTGAGCGATTTCAGCTCATACTTTACTTAGTGATTCCAAGAACTTGAGATACAAGGGCAAGCCCGAGGGCTGCTTAAATGCACCCACACAAACACCCCACACACACACCCATACACCCATGATTGGCTTATTTACATTAACCTCCATTTGATAGGTTTCCTTGAGGATCCGGATTAGCCGATAGGCTGCTAGAAGGATCCCCTTTGCCTATTGTTTCTAGGAGCGAAGTTCTGGCTGTTCGGGAGACTGCATGCTCCGTGCAACCGCGTGTGCGGTCTCCATTGGAACACAACAGGAACCTTGTCAAAAGCCTTTTGGAAGTCCAAGTGTGTAAAGTCTACCAGATTGCCCTTATTCACATTTGTTGACCTGCTCAAAGATTTCCAAGATATTTCCCTTTGCAGAAGCCATGTTGATTTTCCCTCAGCAGATTTGGTTCCTTGGTGTACTTGATAATTCTCTCTTTAATAATAATTTATACTAATTTACCTGGAAGACGTTAGACAAACTGGCCTGTAATTTCTTGCATCCCCCCCCCCCCAGACTCCTTTTTTAAAACTGGGGTGACATTAGCCTAGAGACCAGACACGGTAACATATCCAGATAAGATGGAAGATAAGAAGAGATTGGATTTATACCCTGCCCTTCACTACCCAAAGGAGTCTCAGAGTGGCTTTCAACCCCCTTCCTCTCCCCACAACAGACATCCTGTGAGGTAGGTGGGGCTGAGAGAGCACTTTTGAGGACTTCCCTTGAGAGAACAGCTCTGGCAGAACTTGTGACTGACCCAAGGTCACACCAGCAGCTGCATGTGGAGGAGTGGGGAATCAAACCCGGTTCTCCCAGATTAGGGGAGGAAGAGGAGAAGGAGAAAAGATTGGATTTATACCCCGCCCTTCACTACCTGAAAGAGTCTCAGACCGGCTTACAAACTCCTTTCCCGTCCCCTCCCCACAACAGACACCCTGTGAGGTGGGTAGGGCTGAGTGACAGAAACTGCTCTTTTTCAAGGACAGCTCTTGTCAGAGCTACGGCTTGCCCACGGTCATCCAGCCAGGTGCGAGGAGTGGGGAATCAAACCCGGTTCTCCCAGATTAGAGTCCGCGCACTTAACCACTACACCAAACTGACTCGAGAAGAAGAAGAAGAAGAGATTGGACTTATACCCTCCAGCCCTTCACTACCCAAAGGAGTTCTCAGAGTGGCTTACAAACTCCTTTCCCTCCCCCTCCCCACAACAGACACCCTGGGAGGCAGGTGGTGCTGAGAGAGCTCTTGACAGAAACTGCTCTTTTTCAAGGACAGCTCTTGCCAGAACTATGGCTTGCCCAAGGTCATCCAGCCAGGTGCAAGTGGAGGAGTGGGGAATCAAACCCAGTTCTCCCAGATTAGAGTCCCCGCACACTTAACCACTAGACCAAACTGGCTCTCTTTTAATTATCAGACATACCATCAGAGGATCTTTTGCCTGCTCACCCTCCAATGTGTTATAAAAAATCATCACTAAACAACGTCCTTCAGCGGTCTTTATAGTACAAAAAGGATGAGACCCCAATTTGGCACCACATATGGCAACCTTCAGAAATCAGTGGGAGAACATTCCAGTCTATCAGGACATTCTGCTGTTGACCTGGAAAGCTCCCATTCTTCAACAACAGGACTTCAAAGGGAGACTCCAGTTCAGTGTTCCCTCTAAGCTGAGTTAGTGTGAGCTAGCTCACAGTCTTTTAGCCTCCGGCTTACACATTTTTGTCTCAGCTCAGGAAGGATGGCTCCAGAGCAAACTGATTTGTGCGGTAGCCAAATTGCTCGCTCACAACTTTAATGCCAGGCGCTCACAAAGTAGAATTTTTGCTCACAAGACTCCACGGCTTAGAGGGAGCCTTGCTCCAGTTTGAAACTACTGGATTAACAAATTAGATGTTATATCGTTAGGATTCAATAACAATGGACTACCATCCAGAGGTCATTTCGTAGAAAAAGAGGTGCAGGAGCTCATTAGCATAGCTCATTAGCATAACCTATTTGCATATGCCACACCCCCTGACATCACCGGAGGTGTGTCAGAAGGCAACACCCACCGCTCAGGCTCCACTGGACTGTTTTGGATTGCTAGCTATTGGGGGGGGGGGGACATGCAGATCTGCCCTCACAGAGGAGGGAGAGCTTGTACCTGAAGGCGGGATGGGGGGGGGCTCTGCAACTTACCTGGCTGCTTCTTGCTTCTTGTGGCCCGACTGAGGGCTGCTGGGAGCAGGGGGTGGGGCTTGTTAAATGTGCCCGCCCCCTGGGCTTCTTACTGCTGGAGCTTTGCTCCCACAGGAAATGATCCCTACCATCAAACAAAAGTTAAATTATCTTAAGAAGTCTGGGATGGTTATGTCATTTGTTATTGCATATGTGGTCACTGTGCCTTCCTTCTGGACAACTGAGTTTTGCTTAGAAATGTCCTGGATGGTACCTCTCACATTTCATTGACTTTTAACCGCACTTGTGACTCTTCCTCCACCCCCCCCATGCCTATGAATGTGTTATGAGATCATGCATCTGATGAAGTGAACTGCACTCCATAAAAGCTTCTGCACTAATAAATCTTTTTAAGGTTTTCACAAAATTCCATTTTTCAAAGGCTTTCTCCCTTTGTCTCTTGTAAAAACATCCCTTGTTGCAATGTTTCTGTCCAGAGAAGCAAGGCTGTATTGTAACATAGTATGACAGGATGCTGAGACTTCACTGGCTGGCAGGGCAAATGCCAGCATGCTGCCTGATCATCCCCCAAAGCATTCTTTAGCCTGGACTGACCTTCACTTAAGGAGGAGCCTGCCTGATATCCTGATTCCAGGGACAGCTAAAGCAGTCATGAATCACAAGGGGTGGGGGTGGGAAGTCTGAACCTTCAAATCTCTCTTCTCACAGCCAGGCTCAAACACATGAGAGCATCTTGCATTATTACGCAGAAAGTGGAGCTGCAGCAAAGACTCCTTAAAATAGTTCTTGCTTGGCCATTGCGCTGTGTCACCAGTGACACTGAGGCCCTTTCCACACTTGGACTTCATCCTGGGTTTTCTCTCTGTTCAACTCTCAGCCATTAACCTTGCAGTTATCTCTGTTTATTTGTTGTTTTCTGCACTAATTTTGTCCCCCTCCAAATTGCTTGCCTGCTCAGTGTTATAAATTCTGCATGGTGAACAGGGGTGTAATGTACTTCGCCATGGCCACGTGCGCGACTGTTGGGCCATGCGGTCATCCCGAACAGCAGAGCTTCGCTCCACAGAGAACAATAGTGAAGCGGATCCTAGCCCACACCTATCAGAGGTGTAAATAGCCTATAGGAAGTAGAGGGTGTGTTTTGGTGGTGGGTTTTCTGGGCCGGCAGTCCTTGTCTGCTGAATAAAAGTACTTTGCTGAAATCACTCCACGTTTCTTAGTACTTTTCAAAGGGTGTTTGTCCTAGTAATGGCAGAAAAGGGGTGGGGAGGATAGTTAAAAAATCTACACTTAAATCTGCACTGGGGCCACTCTGGATCCATATACCCCAGGGCCACGGCAGTCTGAACCCGGGGTGACCACAATGTAATGCAGAATTGACAAAAAAACAACCCGGGATAAAAAGAGGGGTGAACTTGAGTGTAGTGCAGAATAGCTAGTAGGAGACAGCACTGAACCAGGATTAAAGGTCTAGGGTGACTCTGCAGTCAGTACAGTGTTGGCCCCCGGGGTATTTGAATGTGATTTTGAGCCGCATCTTTTTCTGTTCCAGTGTGGGTTTGGTAAAACAGCAGAACAAATGCTAAATGCAAATTGGGCCTCTGACTGCCAGTTTTACTTCCAATCATATTGTCTGGCAATCATAAGCAGACTACATGATAAGGCACTGTGAGAGAAGTGAAAGCTAACATTCCAGCAAATTAAGACAGTCAGTAACAGCCTCATCCTTCCCCCCCCCACACCTGCGATGGCAGCATAGCTGACATTCTGCCCCCCCCCCCCAGTTTACAAGGATAGAATCTGTGGAAAGCCCACAATTTAGGAGCATTAATGTGACATTTCTCAACACATTCACTGTGGGAAGGGTCAAAGTTCTTCCATTGAACTAAATAGAAAAGACGACCTCCTTTCAGTTTAGAGTCTAAAACCTCGTGGTGTAGTTCACCATTCACAGTCAGAGGAGGAGGGGGCGGAGGGCGAGGTCTCCAAGCATTTGGCCCAGGGTCCTGTTTCAGCAAACTAAAATGAAAGATAGGATGTATATGTCTTAATGATTTAGGCAAATCAAGCTCCACAGTCACGTCATTGATTTTGCATACCACTATAAAGGGGCTCACATATCTCCAGCCTAGCTTCCTACTAGGCTGTAGGCCCTTCAGGTTCTTTGTAGAAAGATATACAGAGTCACCAGGCTTAAGACCCCACTCAAAGGCTCTGCCCTTGTCGGCCTGGGCCTTATAGTTTGCTTTGGCTTTGTTTAGGGTTTTCTGGATGTCAGGCCAATGCCTTTGGAGTCCCTGTCACCAGGTTTGCAGGTCACCCGGAGGCAGATCTGGTGCCCCTACCGTAGGAAGGGGGCTCCCCTCATAACCGTACAAAACCTTGAAATGAGACAACCCCATTGATTAATGGACCGAGTTATTGTAACTGTATTCCGCAAATGGTAACAATTCAGCCCAGTCATCCTGTTGGAAGTTAGTAAAGCATCAAAGAAATTGTTCCAAGATTTGATTGACACATTCGGTTGGACCATCAGTCTCTGGGTGATAAGCACTGCTGAGGCTCTGTTCAATGCCCAAAACCTGCATGAGCTCTTTCCAGAACTTGGCAACAAACTGGGTCCTTCTGTTGGATATTACCTTGATTGGCAGAGGATGTAATTTCACAATGTGCTGCATGAACATTTTAGCCAGGGTTTCGGCGGTGGGAAGTTATTTAAATGGAATAAAGTGCGCTTGCTTGAAAAACAAATCTACAACCACCCAAATCACAGTTTTCCCTTGCTCAGGGGTAAGTCAGTAATGAAATCCATTGAGATCACCTGCCACGGCCATTTGGGAGTCTCTAAAGGCTGGAGCAATTCCAGTGGCTTGCCTGGGCGCTGCTTGCTCATCAAACATGTTTGGTAAGAGCCCACATATAGAGAAATGTCCAATCTCATGCGGGGCCACCAGAACTGGCAGGTGGAGGGTTTTTAAGTAACCGTAATGGCCTGCCAGTTTTGATTTGTGCCCCAAATTCATAATCTCCCCCCGTAAAGTTATGGGTGTGAACAATCTGCCCCCCCTCCCGTACCAACAGCCATTGGTTCCTTGCAGGAGTGCTGGATCAGCAGCAGTCTCTTTTTTGTCCTCCTCCGAGAACGCTGCTTTGAATTTGGCAGCCCATGGCTCCTCTTGCCTCTCCACCTCCCCTTTCACCTGGCTCCTGGTGGTGACAGCCTCTCCCAATTGGGAGGGCATGAACATAGAGTCTATTACTTCCTCCCTCTGGCTGGCGTGTTGAGGGAGGTGGGAGAGGGCGTCTGCCAGGGAGTTGGCTTTCCCTGGGAAGTGGGGGAGAGTGAAATGGAACTTAGAGGAAAAACTCCGCTCACCGTAGTTGCTTGGCATTCAGGTTTTGGGGTGTGTGCAGTGCCTCTAGGTTTTTGTTTGTTTGTTTGTTTGTTTAAAAGCTTTTTATTGTCAGGATAATGCAATCCATTTTAAACATTTACACATTTTATCACATGATTCACATATCCCATTTTTAATGCTTTCCCCTACCTACCCCCATACTTGGCTTCCCGCAATGCTTCTATCCCGTTAATCATTCTAATCTTAAAACTTTCCATTACATTTTCTACTGTTCAGTTTCTTAAGAAATTTTACTTATTACTTATTTTATTCTATATCTTATCATCCGGTAACCTTAAGTTTCATTTAGTCATAGACTATTTCATTTCTAATATTCTTCAAAACACAATAAATTGTTTGTAACATCCCAACTGGTCTCCAAATATTCTTTAAAGTCTTTCCATTCTTCAAAGAAATCTTCATCTTCTTGATTGTTTAGCTTTCTTGTCATTTTGTCCATTTCAGCCATAAACAAAACCTTTTTAATCCATTCCCATTTTTTGGTATTTTATCTTGTTTCCAGTATTGAGCATAAGTCATTCTCGCGGTAGTAATCAAATACCAAAATAAAGTTCTTTTGGTGATATCCAGTTCTTCCATTTTCAAACCCAAAAGCATTATTTCAGGTCCTTTTTAAAAGTACATTTCAAAATACTCTGCATTTCATTGTGGACCTCCGTCCAAAAAATGATTGCCTTTTCACAAGTCCACCACATATGGTAAAATGAACCTTCCTGTTTTTTACATTTCCAACATTTACTAGACATGTTATCATTCATATTTGCTATTTTTTCGGTGTCATATACCATCTATACATCATTTTATAACAGTTTTCTCTTAAATTATTACAAGTCGAAATTTTTATAGATTTTTTCCACAAACATTCCCATGATGACATTGTAATCTCTTTATTCATATTAATCGCCCATTTTAACATTTGTTCTTTTACTGTTTCATCCTCGGTATACCATTTTAACAAAATCTTATATATTTTAGATATCATTTTGTTCCCATTTTCCTCCCACACCGCCTCCATATTGTTATCCTTTTCTCTGAAACCATATTTTTTCTTATCAATCTTATATAAGTCATAAATCTGCCTGTAACTTAACCAATCATATTCAAAGTCTAATTCTTCTCTCTTCTTTATTTCAAAGTTCTTCCCTTCTTTTTTCAAAATATCTCTATACAAGAGCCAATCTTCACCTTTTCGCTTTGAAAGTGGATTTATAACTGCCGCTGGTACAATCCAAAGTGGTCTCTCTTCAAAGAAAATTTTTTATATTTATTCCATGTATCATATAACGATCCTCTTATGTAGTGATGTTTAAAAAAACTATCAATTTTTTCTTTTCCATACCATAGATATGCATGCCATCCAAATCTACAATTAAATCCTTCTAATGCCAATAATTTCCTGTTATCCAAACTTATCCATTGTTTTATCCACGTTAGGCACACTGCTTCATGATAAAGCCTAAAATTCGGTAATTGTAATCCTCCTCTTTCTTTTGCGTCGCATAAGATCTTCATTTTGATCCTCGGTTTTCGCCCCGCCCACACAAATCTCAATATTTCTTTTTGCCACATGTTAAATATCTTTACTTCTTTTACAATCGGTATTGTTTGAAACAAAAACATTAATCGGGGCGAGATATTCATTTTCACTGCCGCTATCCTACCCAACAGCGACAGATTCAAAGTGTCCCATTTTTTAATGTCCTGTTGTATTTCATTCCACAACTTTTCATAATTATTCTTGAAAAGATCTATATTTTTCATTGTCAGTTCAATTCCTAAGTATTTTACTTTCTTTACAACCTCACATTTTATTTGTTCTTGTAGCTTTGTTTGCCTTTCTTTTGTCATATTTTTGCAAAGCATCTTAGTCTTATTTTTATTAACATAGAATCCAGCCAGGTCTCCAAATTCTTTTATTGTATCCATTAACACCAACATGTTGGTTACTGGTTCTTCTATTACAAACATCACATCATCTGCAAAGGCCCTATACTTATATGAAAAACTTCTTATTTTCAATCCTTTGATATTATTATCCTCTCTTACCTTCGTCAGCAGAACTTCCAAAATCCATATAAACAACAGTGGTGATAACGGACATCCTTGTCTTGTCCCTTTTTGAACTTTAAAATGATCTGTCATACTCTTATTGACATTCAATGTTGCTTTTTGATCTGCATAAATAGCTTTGATTACATTCATAAAAAATTGTCCAATGTCCATTTCTTCCATCACTTTAAACATAAAATCCCAGTTCACATTGTCAAAAGCTTTTTCAGCATCCACAAAAAGAAAAGCAACCTCTTTCCCCGGGTGTTTGTCATAATATTCAATTGCATTTATTACTATTCTTAAATTGTCTCTAATTTGTCTATTTGGCATAAAACCGGCTTGTTCCTCCGCTATGACTTCTTTCAAGTAATTCTTCACTCTTTCAGAGATTATTTTGGCAAACAGTTTATAATCATTATTTAATAGCGAGATAGGTCTATAATTCTTAACATTTGTTAAATCTTGCCCTTCTTTTGGTATTAGTGATATATTTGCTTCTTTCCAAGTTTCAGGTATAAGTCCTGTTTCTCTAATATCATTTGATAAAAGTTCAAAAATCGGGGTCAGCTCCTCTTTTAATTTTTTGTAAAATTTTGCAGTAAAACCATCTGGTCCCGGAGCTTTCCCCAATTTAGTCGCTTCTATCGCACTCAATATCTCTTCTTGTTGAATTTTTGCATTCAACATTTCTTTATTTTCTTGTTGAAGTTTTGGTAATATCACCTTGTCCAAAAAATTCTTTATTTTCGCTACGTCCACATTCTTTTTCTGAAATAACTGCATAATATTTTTTAAAAGCTCGCTTAATCCCGACCATATCTGCTATTTCTTTGCCATCTTCTATTATTTTTGTTATATTCCTCTTCTCTCTTCTATTCTTCAACTGCCATGCCAAAATTTTCCCAGGTTTGTTTGCACCTTCAAATGATTTTTGCTGCGACTTCTTTAAATTCCAATACATCTCTCGATTTAACATCACATTTAACTGCTCCTGTAGAAGTTGTAATTTTCTTTTTCCCAGGCTTTCTTTTTAATTCATTCTCTTTTTGTCGAATCTTCTCTTGTAAATCCATCTGCTTTCTGAATCTTTCTTTCCTTTCTTTCGCATTCATAGAAATTAAAATCCCTCTCATAACCACTTTATATGTATCCCAAACCATCTGAATTGTTGTTCCTTTATTTAAATTCATTTGAAAAAAGCTTTGTGTTTCTTTACGCAATGTCTCCAGTATTGTTTTTTTATCCAAAAAATCTTCATTAATCCTCCATTAATTGTTTCGGTTTCTCCTTAGATATCCAGATTAGTGGGTTATGATCCGAATTAGTTCTTGGCAAAATATCCACTTTTTGTGTTTTGAATGCCATTTCTCCTGACATTCAAATCATATCGATCCTTGAAAAAGAATTGTGTCTATTAGAGTAGAAAGTAAAGTCTTTAATTTCCGGATTCCATTTTCTCCAAACATCCTCCAACTTTTCTTGCTTCATCAATTCAAAAAAAATCTTAGGCAGCTTCCCCAGCTTTTCACTTCCCTTTTTTGATTGCTGATCTAATTTATTATTTACAGTACCATTAAAATCTCCAGCCAGAACAATCTCTTCATAACTTACTTGATCCAATTCACTCATCAAGTCTTTAAAAAAAGTTTCTTTTGATCCATTGGGTGCATATATATTTACAATCAAAGTTTTCTTTTGATGCATTGTTATTTCTACTCCAATATATCTTCCTTCTTTGTCATTAAAGATTTATTTTGATTGCAACTCTTTCTTTACATAAGTCACTGTGCCCTTTACTTTTTTCCTTGCCAAGGAAAAAAATTCTTCTCTCAATTTTTTCTTGACCAAATATTTACTGTCCTGTTTTTTAATGTGTGTTTCTTGCCAACAAATTATGTTACATTTTTGCTTCTCCAACCAATGTCTCACTAATTTTCTCTTATTGGGCGAGTTGAGCCCATTGACATTCCATGATAAAAATTTGTAATCCATAGTGTCCTGTCTTTATATATCACCAAAGTCTGTCATATTTTCTGCTTTAAACTTGTACAACTCTCCCACTGACGTTATTGTGTGTCCTGTCGCTTGATAGGTAAAGGACAAACCTTGAGCTTTCTCCCATCTGAATCTGATATTTAACTGCCTCAGCTTGTCAGCCACTTTTAAATAATTTTTTCTCTCCAATAAAATTGATCTTGGGAGTTCTCTCATTATTATTATCTTCTTTCCATCAATCATTAGGGCTTGTGTAAATTGTTTCTTTAAAATGTCCTCTTTCATTTTCTTTGTTGTCAATTGGACAATCACATCTCTTGGAAATTTTTTCTTTTCTGCATACCTCGAATTTACTCTGTATATCAAGTCAAATCTGCAGTCCATATCTCCTTCATCTTCTTCCAAATATTCCGTTAAAGATTTCATCACTATTGAGCGTATATCTTCTTCCTTTTCTTCAATCCCTCTCAGTTTCAGATGATTTTGCATTCCTCTATAATCCAATATTGATTCCAGTCTTTTGTTTTCTTGAATTAATTTTTGCAGTTTTCTACTCATATCTTCTGATTTCTTCTCAATTACCATTGTCTTTGTTGCTAGACCTTGAACTTCTTTCTTCACATCTGCTACCTCTTTTCTCATTTCAGCCATTTCTGTTGTCACCAGTTCTTTTATAGCTGTCACATTTTTATCTTGAACTTCTTCTAGCTGTTCCAGTTGTTTCTCCATATGTCTTTCCATGTGTTTTTCAACCTGTGTTTCCAACCTTTTCCCCAGTCCTTGGATTAGTTCAGTCATCCTCTTCTCCATTGCTTCGATTGCAGCCTGCCACTCTTTCTTGTCCTTTTCCTTGCCTGCCATCTTCGGACTTGACGCTGATCCTGTTCTGAGACTCGTTCTTGGCTCCGTCTTGAACGTTATTTCTATCCAAGTTTAAGCTTCAATTTTTTATATTGTCTATCTGACAGATAAGCGCTTAATCGATTTTCCACTTTTTCGCCTTCACTTTAAGTAAATTTTTCTTTAAAAATAAGTTTTAAAATTCAGTCTTCCCCAAAATGGCGGGCGCAAGAACTCTATGAAAATTTGGCTAGAGTAGGCTACTTTTCCACTTCCTGGTACAGTTCCTTCAGGTTACCAGTTTGGCGTCGCACGTCCTGTGTTCAGTTTTTCACCTCCGATCTTCTTCCGGTAACTCGATCTTCCTCCGATGACCACTCTAGCCTCTCTTTTGTCTTACTCTTCCCAACTTCACCCGGAAGACATTTGCCGACAGCCTTTTTGCTCCCCGCACTCTCACAATCACTCCCGTCAGTTTCTATTTTAAACTCCACTTCTTATCTCCTCTTAGCCACAAGAATGCCAAACAAAGTCTATTTTTCATAGATTTTAACACTTTAAAAAGTCTCTTTAAATTCGGAAACGGACCGTTCGGATCGGCAAAGTTTTATGCGTTTATCTGATTACTTCCGATCTTCTCTACAACTTCATTTCGGTACGTAAAAACAGTTTGTTACCTTGCATGTTTATCTTTGGGTTTTTGCATTGCTTCTTTTAAGTCTCTTTAAATCTTCGATGTTGAGATCGAAAACTGGCAAACTTATGCTGAATAATCAGCTCGCCTGGCTCCTTGAGTGGTGTATTGCAGTTGCCCTCTTCGTGGGGGGGGATCAAAGCGCGGTACAAGCCTCCTCCGAGGCTTGAATCGCGCCAATCTCAACCCCCGCTCGGACTCTAATGCGTACTTGTCTATCCCCCTGCCTGCGGGTAGCTGCGTTGGGCAAATGAGTGCCCAAGCTGTCGAAAGGAGCTAGCGTCCACCTTGCTCTCTCGCAAGATGCGTCAGCTCGCCATGAAGTCCCAACTGGAAGCCTGCCTCTAGGTTTTTATGATAAGTCCATACTTCAAATGGCACCCGCACCCCCTCCAACCAGTGCCTCCAAGTGGATAGGGCGAGCTTAATAGCAGCAGCTTCATTGTCCCACACTGCCCAGTTCTGTTCAGTGGCACTGAAGTTTTTAAAAACATACACTAAAGGGTGGAGGTGCCCATCAGACCCCTCCTGCAGGATGCCCCCCCATAGCAACGTCTGAGGCGTCCACTTGTACTATGAACTTTTTGTTTTCGTCAGGATGACTTAGAATGGGCTCGGAAGTAAACAGCCTTTTGAGTTAGTCAAACACTTCCTGACACTCAGGTGTCCATTCCTCAGGCTTGGCGCAGTCCTGCCCCTTCCCTTTAGTTTTCAACAAGTCTGTAAGGGGCAAGCTCACTTGTGCAAAGTTCGAGATGAAAACTCTATAGAAATTAATGAATCCTAAAAATGATTGGAGCAGAAGCCTCTCACCCCAGCACATCAGCCACTTTATGTGGATCCATGTCCAGACCTCTAGGGGAGATGTGGTAGCCCAAGAAATCAACCTCTGTCTGATTGAATTCACACTTCGATGGTATAGCAAACAGTTTATGCTCATACAGGGTCTCAAGGACCTCCTGGACTAACTTCACAAGGGAGTCCTTATCTTGTGAATATAAAAGGATATCATCTAGATAAATTAAAGCCCCATTGAACAGGTGCTTGTGCAACACATCATTGATCAAGTTCATGAACACACCGGGTGCCCCCTGGAGCCCAAAGGCATCACTAGGTATTCAAACTGCCCCAGTGGGGTGTTGAAGGTAGTCTTTGGTTCATCCCCCTCCCGGATGTGCACTCGGAAATATGCATCTCAAAGATCCAACTTGGTGAAGATTTTGCCTTTTGCGGCCTCCACAAGGAGGTCTTTAATCAAAGGGAGTGGGTAGGCGTTTGTGGCAGACACAGCATTCAAGCCACGGTAATCAGTACAGAGTCTCAACCCCTCATCTTTCTTCTTCTGGAAAAGGACCAGGGCTGCAAAGAGAGAGGAGGCGGGGCAGATGAAACTGTGGGCTAAGTTATTGTCTATGAATTTTCGCAACTCCTCCTCCTTGGCTGGGCTCTTGGAATACATTTTCCCCTTTGGTAATTTATGGCCTGGGAGTATTTCAGTCTGTATTACGATGGGGGGGAAGCACATCTGCCTCTTCCTCTTCAAATACCTTGGCCAAGTCTCTGTACTCAGGGGAGATGGCACTTAACTCTTCCTGAGCCAGTGTCCAGTCCGCCACAGCTATGAGTCCAATACACGTTTATACAAAGTAGTATTTTATTAAAGCCATGATAGAGCAGGAACAAGTTCACTGTCCAGAATACCTGGGCCAGGGTGGGCAAGGGATAATGTAAGACATTGAAACAGGACATTAACCAATAATCTTGGTTCCCGCCGAGCGGGCAGACTCCTAGGTTCGCGCTCAAAAGCCTGAGAATCAACGTTTCCTAAATCATAAACAACTACAGCTTCACACAGTAGCAGTTCATTATACTTCAAGCGAAGCGGCTCCTCCACACACCTGTTAACCTTGTAGATAAGCGTTGCCTAGCGTTTACAGACAAGAATGCATGGCACAAGACAATACACGGGGAAGATAGGGCATGCACAGATGCCTGGAAGCAGGGGGGGAAGAACTATTGGTACACAGTCTTCTATGGCAGCTAGCTGACAGCCAGGCAAGCCTGAACCGATAAGGCAGCAGGAGCCTCTCCCCATTTCCTTGCCCATGTGTGATCCTTGCATTTGGAAGACACAAAATAAACAGTCCCCTCGCTCCATTGTATGCACGGGTCATGGTCCCGAAGACATGGGTTTCCCAAGACCATGGAAAATTGGACCATGGGGCTAATCACAAAAGCCCGCTGCTCCCAGTGTTCCTCTTTCCCCATAATCAGCAGGACGGTTTGGTATCTACAGGGCTCCTTCATCACCCAAGTCATCCATCTGGGGGAAAATCAAGGGCTGGGGGAATTTCTGCACTGGCACCCCCAACCCCGTAAGTATTGTGGGGCTTATCAAGTCCCTGGTGCACCCTGAGTCCACTAGAGCCCGCACCCGCACCCGCACTTGGATTCTCATCTTCGGGTTGATCACTATTACAGTCACAAAAAAACAAGGGGGGGAGTGCTGGTCACCATTTGTGGCACCGACTGCTCTCGGACCTGCTGTTTTGCACCTTTCACAGCAGGTCTCTGCCTTTTCCTGCCGGCTGGGGATTCTCATCCCCGCTGGAGGAGGCACTATCAAGCGTGTTGGGAGGGGCACTCAGCTGGAAGGCAAGGGCTGCTTCGAGTGTGCACCTCCCCTTCACTGAGGTATCCAAACTCTTCCGGTCGGGAACCTTAGTCCCAAGCAGGGGGCAGAAAGCGGCATAGTGGCTGGCCTCTCCACAGCGCAGGCAGAACCCTTGCTTCATCCTCTGCTCCTGCAGTGGCTCCTTCGGCTTGAGACATGGTGGCTTTGTGGCCTCTCCCACCACCTTTTGTGCCAGCTTGGGTGTGTGCATATGTATCATTTGAAGCCAGTTCTCAACATCTCCAGCCTCTCTCACCCAAGCTGCCAGCATCACTGGATTCACACTCCAGAGCATCGTCTCGAGGATCTGGTGATTCAGCCTCAACTGGTACTGCTCCACTAGCACAGGTTCTGGCCACCCCCGGATCTTGGCAGCATACATCTTGAACTCATCCAAATACTCTCGCACCAACCGAGCTCCTTGCTTGAGCATCCAGATGCTAGTGCAAGGTTTCTTGGCTTCCATGGGGTCCTTGTATTACTGTTGCAGTGCCCACATGAATGCTTGCACGTCTCTAAGCTCAGGGCCCCGCAGGTTGTGTAGTCCCACATACCAATCAGTTGCACATTCTCTCAGTCATGACTCGATGTAGTCTACTTGGTGCTCATCCATCAGAAAGGTGTGGCCCCAGTCACGGAGGAACTTGTGCACCTGCAGTAGAAAGAAGGCCAACTTCTCGAAGTGGCATCCAGCAACTCCCTAGGACGTTCAAGTCCTGGGACTGGGGCCCCCACTGGCCCAGATGGTAGCAGCCCCATGGGAACCCCTGGCCCAGCTGGACCTACAGGAGCTGGCTGCTGGCCCAGCCCTGGCACTGGGGCCGGTAGTGGCACCTGGCCCAGCGGCAGCAGTGGTTGGGCCAGGGGTGCCTGCCCTCCAGGTGGAACTGCTGGGCCGGCAGGACGTTGCAGGCATAGCTCGTGTTGCACTGTTTGTGCAACCATATGTGGGAGGTCGAGGAACATCTTGTGCATCTCCCTCCTGAGTTCCTCTTGCTGGGTCTGGAACTGGCAGCTCATCCACTGCATCTGGTCCTCGATGTCACCAGCATATCTTCCTGCATCTCGAGCACTCTCTACGGCAGGAAAGTAGTCATAGCGGCTGGGCCCCACCTGGCTGAGGGGTAGTTATCCACAACTACCTTGTGTCCACGGAGAGTTGAGCCCACGAGTAAGGATTGTACCTGGGCCTCTCTAGGCCATACGCATCTGCTCCCCCACTCACCCTGCCGCTTGGGGTAGTGGTAATAGGGATCCCCATCGATACTGGGATCTCCTCAGCAGAGGTAACTGGAACTTCCCCATTCTCTTCACCACTCATGGTGAGGTGTGAGGTTCAGGGATGAAAGGAGTTCTGACACTCTGTCAGAGTCCCATAGCAATCAGTTCTCCCCACTTTCTTTCCAAAGAGTAAAGTTTTATTGGAGACAGGAAAGGTAGGTCATCTGTTATACACATTCAATGTCAGAACCAGGGGTCATTTCCTGCAGGAGCGCACAGGAGCGGAGCTCCGGCAGTAAAGAGCCCAGGGGGCGGGCACATGCAACAAGCCCCACCCCCTTCTCCCAGCAGCCCTCATTCAGAGCAAGAAGCAGCCAGGTAAGTTGCAGAGCTCCCCCTGGCCCCCCGGTCCAAAACAGGTGAACACAGGCAGCGGCCTTACATCAAGTCAGATGGATGGTTCCTCTAGCTCATTCTTCTGTATTGTGATTGACAGGAGCTCTCTATGGTCTTTCCACCCCTTTTCTCTCAGATGCTTTACCAGGATATAAAAGACAGTAGCCATGACCAGAATACTTCTGCTTTGCATAAGGAAGGTTCCAGGTTCAATCTCTGGCATGTCAGTTAAAAGGATCAGTTAAAAGGTGGGTGATGTAAAAGGCCTTTGGTTGAGTTCCTGGAAGGCCTCTACCTGTCAGAGTAGACAGGCCTGAGAGACTGATCCTCCACAATGCCCTCATACTTTCTGACTTAAACCAGGGTGTGAGTGCACCTAACACAGGACCAAGAGTATAGCCTAGCAGTTGAGAGCCAGTTTGGTGTAGTGGTTAAGTGTGCAGACTCTAATCTGGGAGAACCGGGTTTGATTCGTGACTCCTCCACGTGCACCTGCTGATGTGACCTTGGGTCAGTGTCAGGTCCCCACAGCAAACAACATAGTACACACTTACTAGAAGGTTTTACTTTATTGAAGCCATGAAGCACTTGAACAGGGTCACTGTTCAGAATAACGAAGACCCAAGAGGCATGAAAGGTTAAAGCAAGTTCATAATCATAATAGCCAATAAACGTGGTTCCCACGCGCGCCTAAACCTTGGGAAAGCAACGGCTACCTAATTGTAACTAGGTATGCTATTCCCACGGCTTCTGCTAATTAAAGACAAAGCAAAGCTCCTCTGCTATTCCACCTGTGGCCTTGGCGAGATAGCCCGGCGGCAGGGTGCACTACATGGTGGCAAGACCAGCCGATTAGCTTGGACTAATACTGCCAGTATGATACAACTAATGCTGGCAGGGGTTATTTCTCGTGGGAGCCAACTGCAGAGTCAACTGTAGACCACCTTGGAACTTAAAGAACTTAAAGCACTTTATTATTATTAATAGTATATTACTGATTGTATTCTGTGATTTTATTGGATTTTAATGATTTTATATTGGGCTTATGCCTTTGTAAGCCGCCCTGAGCCCGCTTGCGGGGTAGGGCGGGGTAGAAATACCTAAATAAAATAAATAAATAAAATATAAAATAAATCAAAGCAGGACTGGCGTACTCTGAAAGGAATGCCCAGCTAATGGGGAGATGTGTGCATGACAAGCTAATCGCATCTACAGAGGGGGGGGGAACTCAGGGTAACCATATACACATAGAAAAGAACCTTTGGCAGCTTGCTGACATACTGCCCCCTCAAAAACCAGCTTCCCTCCCATCCACAGTTCAATCTCCCGGTCATCCCGGAAGACCTCCCGGTCATCCCGGAAGACCTCCCGGTTTCCCCGGGAACTCCCGGTGAAACTTCTGGAGCAAGTGAGGGGCCCGAATATCCCCTACTTCCACCCACTCAAGGTGCTGGGATCCAAAGTCTTTCCACTCAATCAGATAGAACAATTTGCCATGTTTTAACTTAGAGTCCAACACTCGCGAAATTTCGTAATGTTCCTCTCCGTTCACCAAGATGGGGGGTGGAGGTGGTCATTCTTCTCGCCACTGGCAAGACCCATTGTCCTTTTTCAGAAGGCTGAAATGAAATACAGAATGCAAGGATCTTAAGTTCTTAGGAAGTTCAACATCCACAGCCACATCATTAATGATTTTCCGGACTTTAAAAGACTGGAGTTTGGAGGACCGGAAGAAGAATGGAGCTGAAGCGATGGACCGGAAGAAGACGGGGGACAAATAAAAGAGGAACGCCGGAAGGTAAAATGGAAGCGAATGAGCGACAGACAGGAAGTGGGCAAGTAGAACCTATAAAACCATAGAGAAAAAACGCACGACATTTTGAGGAGGACTAAGTTATAAATTTGATTTCTACGATCCGGAGCAGAGGTTTGGAAGAACTAAAATTGGGTGGTTTGATTAAGTGCATTAAGGACTATTGAATTGTGTGAGTGGACCTTTATTGGAGTTTAACGATGGATTTAAGACACAGAGAGAGCTGCGTCGTTTTCGACCCCGAAGATGGATAGAAGTAAGGATAAGGAACTGCAAGCAGCCATGGAACAGAGGATGATGGATGCTATTCAGGACATGGGGAAGCAGATGAAAGAGTTGGTAATGTCAGAAGTGGCTGAACTTAAAAAAGAAGTGGGAGAAATAAAAAAAGAGTTTCAAAGCTTATCACAAAAGTCTGCTGAAATAGAACAAAAAGTGCAAGATGTAAACTTAAAAGTGGATACGGTGGTGAAAGAAAATAAAAGATTGGACACCATGATGGAATATAGAGCTATGCAGACCCACCTTAGACTAAGAGGGGTGGAAGAGAAAATGGACGATGACATTCGAGGCAGAGTGATTAAAGCCTTTGCAGAATATCTAAAAGACGATGTGGATGACATAGATTACAATTTTGACTTGATCTATAGAGAGAACTCAGCTTATGCACAGCAGAAAAATTTGCCAAGAGATGTGATTGTGCAATTAATTACCAAACGGTTGAAAGAGGTTATATTGAAGAAGCAATTCATTGAGCCTCTGGAAATGGATGGAAAGAAGATAATAGTAATGAAGGAGCTTCCTAGAGTAATCATACAAGACAGAAAGAAATTCAAGAAGCTTACAGACAAGCTGAGAGTTGAATATAAGATATAGGTGGGAGATACCACAAGGACTGAGCTTCAATTTTCAAAGTCAGAGGCATGTGATTAAAACAACAGGCCAAATTATTGAATTTATGTTGGACAATGATAAAGAGTTTGGTGACAAGTAATTGAAGACCATGATGGATTACAAATTGATATCGTGGAATGTAAATGGACTCAATTCACCCAATAAAAGAAAAATAGTGAAACATTGGTTGGGAAAACAAAAATGTAACGTAATTTGTTTACAAGAAATTCATATTAAAAAACAGGACTTTAAATATTTGGTCGCCAAACAACTAGGAGAAGAATTTTATTCATTGGCAGGGGAAAAAAATAGGGGGACTGTAATATATGTTAAAAAAGAATTTGAACCCAAAGAAATTTTTAAAGATAAAGACATTGCGGTGGAAAGGTACATTGCGGTGGAAATGACTATGCATCAAAAAAAGACTCTGATTGTAAATATTTACACCCCTAACAGAGCAAAGGAGAAATTTTTCAAAGAGTTGATTCAAGAATTGGATCAGGTGACCTATGACCAGATTGTATTAATGGGAGATTTTAATGGTACAGTTAATAACAAAATGGACAGGAAATCGAAGAAGTCAGATGAAAAAATAGGGAAGTTACCTAAAGTGTTTTTTAATTTGGTCAAACAAGAGAAATTGGAAGGTGTATGGAGGAAATGGAATCCCACAACCAAATACTTTACATTTTATTCAAATAGACATGACTCTTTTTCAAGGATTGATATAATATGAATGACTGGTGACTTAGCTTTAAAAACGCAAAAAGTGGAAATTATGCCAAAAGTGAAATCAGACCATAATCCAATATTATGGATATCAAAAGAAGGAAGAAAGAAACCTAGATGGCGACTGAATGAGGATTTGTTGGACCAACAAGAGATTGTAGAGACTATACGTAAAGAAACCAAACAGTTTATTTTGCAAATAAATATGACCCAAGATATGCAGATTCAAACAATATGGGAAGCATACAAAGCGGTAATGAGAGGACTATTAATATCTTTGAACAGCAGAGAAATAAAAAAGAGACTGGAATAGCAAACCATGGTGTTCGAAAAAATCCGAGTAAAGGAGAAGGAATTAAAGAAAAGGCCGGGGAAAAAGAAAATAATTAGAGAAATTCAAATT
>NW_015163187.1:23869-33542 GCF_001447785.1 Gekko japonicus | reverse complement strand
AAAAAAAAAAAAATCCCCCTTCGGGAGGCAAAAAAACACCCCCCCCCCCCCCACAGGAGGCTCGTCCATCATTCCATGCATAGATAGTGTCCCTAGACCTCCAAACAGAAAGTAACTGCAACAGAAGAGTCCCACTGTGGAAAGAATAACAGCCCAACGCCTCTCCCAGGTATAAATCAAGCGTTTCAACGGTCTTCGAGAGCGGCTGGTAAGCAGAACCCGATTTCCAAAATAACACAGGCACAGCTCAAAAGCGTCAATGGAATCCAGGGTTCTCTTTGTGGCTATATTTCTACACTAAGGGTTCCCTATGGTCTCTGGCATAATAGCGTGGCCAAGACAACACAAAAGCGAGGGGGGCGGTGGTGTTGCATACTTGGCCCATCGCACTTCTGTGCAGAACCCAAAGATCCACATGTACGAAGAGAGGAATCTGTTCCTGCAGATGACAAGACCATAAGAACCAGTTTTTGAGACCACTTTGGATTGTACCGGCAGAGGTTATAAAACCATTTTTGACATATAAAGGAGAAGATTGGGTACAATATAGAGACATGCTGAAACCAGTGGGAAAAACATTTGAAATGAAAATGGAAGAGTATTTGGCTTTTAAATATGGTTGGTTGCAATATAGACAGATTAATGATTTGTTTAAAAAAGATAAAAAAGCTTTTGGGTTTAGGAAAAAATATAATGATATTGAGAATGTGTGGTTTGAGAGGGGAAAAAAACTTATTTCAAAAATGTATAAGATATTGCTAAAATGGTATACAGAGGATGAGATAGTTAAAGAGCAGATGATAAAATGGGCGGTTAACATGAATAAAGAAATATTGATGTCATCTTGGGAATATTTATGGAAGAATGCAATGAAAATATCAATGTGTAATAATTTAAAAGAAAATTACTATAAGATGATGTATAGATGGTATATGACACCAAAAAAGATTGCAAATATGAATAGTAATATGTCAAACAAATGTTAGGGGGTCTGTTCTGCATGTGCATGTCTGGTGGTCAATTCAATATTACACAGGTTTATGTGGTGGACATGTGAAAAAGCAAAAGTATTTTGGACTGAAATACATGCTGAAATGGAAAAAAATTTGAAATGTAAATTTAAGAAAGAACCGGAAATATTACTTTTGGGACTTAAAATGGAAGAAGTCAACATGGCAAAAAGGACATTGATGTGGTATATGATCACAACTGTCAGAATGACATATGCTCAATGTTGGAAACAAGAGAAGGTCCCTGAACTTGGGGAATGGATTAAAAAACTACTTTTTATGGTTGAAATGGATAAAATGACAAGGAAACTTAACAACTTGGAAGCAGAAGAATTTTTTGCAGACTGGAAAGACTTTAAAGATTATTTGGAGAAATACTGGGATGTAAAGGACAATTTACTTTGCTTTGAGAACTATTGAAAATTAAAGGATAGTAGAAAATAGATAAATGTATAAGAATAACTGCTGAAGGATAAGTTACCTGTGGTTGTGAAGAAGGAGAAAAGGAGGTATGGAAAAAAATTAAGAATTGGGCTGGAGGTTGGAGCACTGTGGGAAGCCAAGAAGGGGGGGGAAGGGAGGAGGGAAGGATATATAATTATATAAGTTTAGATATATGTTTGAACTTTTTAAATTATCTCTCCCTTATTATAATTGAGTATGAAAGTTCTATATGAACGTTCTAAATTTCACATCCTTAGTGTTAGGCCGGAAGCTGGAAAAGCACAGGAGAATATTCCATGCTGAGTAATAAAGATCCGTTTCTTGTGCAGTTGGCTGTTTGCTTTGAGCTCACTAACACAGGTCTGCGTAAAATGTATAGCTGCAGGTCCATCTGCCCTGGAGCCCTCAGCCAAATTGCCATACTACTGTTCTGAGAAGTTCATTGTTGCTGAGTGTAAGGCGATTCACATCAGGACAAAAAATCCCAACGTGAAGTATTGGTTGATGAGGTCTGAACTTGCTGAGACTGAGAAGGAAAAAGATCGTAGTGGGGTCATAGTAGATAGCTCAATGAAAGTGTCAACCCAGTGTGCTTCACTGGTGAAAAAGGCAAACTCTACATTATGGATTATTAGGAAACAGATTGAGACTAAAACAACCAATATTTTAGTGCCCCTATATACATCTATTGTGTAGACAGATCTTTGGTGTGGCCTCATTTGGAATACTGTGTACCGTTCTGGTCACCAAATCTCCAAAAGGACACTGCAGAGCTGGAAGAAGTCTACAGGAGGGCAACCAAGATGATTCCAGGGTTGGAGCACTTTTCCTATGAAAAAAGGCTGAAGAGTCCGAGACGTCTCAGTGTAGAAAAGAGACAACTAAGAGGGACATTTTAGAGGTTTATGAAATTATGCACAGGGTGGAGAAGGTTGACAAAGAGACATTTTTCTCCCTCTCCCAGAATACTAGAACTCAACGGCATCCAGTGTAACTGATGGGCCCTAGGTTCAGGACATACAAAAGGAAACACTAGTTTACACAGAGAGTAATTAAAATGTGGAATTCGCTGCCAGAGGATGTAGTGATGGCCACTGGAGTAAACATCTTTAAAAGGGGATTAGAGAGCCTTGGACTCTATGCCCTGTTGTCTGCCATCCAGAGGAACTGGTTGGCCACTGTGTGAGACAGGATGCTTGACTAGATGGACCATTGGTCTGATCCAGCGGGGCTCTTCGTATTTTCTTATCTTTCTAGAACACTGTATCTGGAGATCATGTCAAAATCCAATAAATGTTTCTTGAAGATCCTATACAACTAATTTCGCCCGACCTAAACCCAGATTCCTTTATTTGTAGTGTGACCACTCTTACAGGATGAAACAACAATGATATAACAAAAAAAAGTGCTGCTGATGTGGTCAGGATTGGGAAAGATCACAGATGGAGAACTAAGCCGTGGGGAAACCTCCTGCTTCCCGGTACCCAGACCAAGCAACCTATGTGGAAATTACTCTTATCACTTGGCACAGTGACACAAAGAGTAACCATTGGCACAGATGCAGTCTAGCCTTGCATCTCTCCCGTGTATATACCTCTGGGCCAAACGACAGATTGTGCAGGAGCAGAGGCGGTCTTAGCCAATGGGCAACCGGGGCAGCTGCCCTCGGCCCCATGCCAGTCGCTCCGTCCTCCCAATGGAGGGGGAGAAGAAGAAGAAGAAGAAGAAGAAGAAGAAGAAGAATCCCAGGATCCTGCCGCTGGCTCAGTGTCAAGAAACCCAAACAGCAGAGAAGCACGGAAGGGAGTAAATTAAACAAAAAACGAAACCCAGGCAAAAATAACGGAAAACATTCAACAGACCGTATAATGATATAAACTTATATAAGTGGTGTAGTTTATCATATATATATCATATATAAATAATATATACTATGCAAATCAGTAACTCAAAAATACATAGTATTTTTGCATAGTATACATTATACATATTTCTGATAAACTACACAACTTATATAAGTTTATATCACTATATTGTCTGTTAGATGTATAGCTGCAGGTCCATCTGCCCTGGAGCCCTCAGCCAAATTGCCATTCTACTGTCCTGAGAAGTTCACTGTTGCTAAGTGTAAGGTGATCCCAGCATCAAGTATAGGCTGATGAGGTCTGAACTTGCTGAGACCGAGAAGGAAAAAGACTGTAGTGGGGTCGTAGTGGGTAGCTCAATGAAAGTGTCAACCCAGTGTGCTGCAGTGGTGAAAAAGACAAACTCTACATTGTATGTATTTTTGAGTTACTGATTTGCATAGTGTATGTTTGTGTGTGTGTATACACACACACACACACATATAACTACACAACTTATATAAGTTTATAGCACTATATTGTCTGTTGGATGTTTTCCATTATTTTTGCACGGGTTTCATTTTTTGTTTAATTTGCTGGCTCAGTGTCAGCTCCTCCACGTGGGGCTTGGGCAGCCAGCTTGTGGCAACAGCTCCCACCCGCCTGACATGGGGAAAGACCAACCCCTTACGTAGCCCTGATGGGGTGGGCAGCAGGGACCCCCCAGTGGGAGTGACAGTGATTTCAGGGCCCCATCCTGGACTTTAGCCCAGGGCCCCAGAAACACTAGGCCTGCCTCTGTGCAAAGGACCCATGACGTCAGAGGTTTTTGCTTTGTAGAAGCATGTGGACAAGGGGGATTCAATAGATATTGTTTACCTTGACTTCCAGAAAGCTTTTGATAAAGTTCCTCATCAAAGACTCCTAAGTAAGCTCAAAAAACATGGGATAAATGGACAAGTCCTTTTGTGGATCAAAAACTGGCCAATTAATAGAAAACAGAGAGTATAAATGGGCAATTTTCTCAGTGGAGAGCGGTAAGCAGTGGGGTACCGCAGGGATCAATACTTGGTCCACTGCTTTTTAACTTGTTCATTAATGATTTGGAGTTGGGAGTAAGCAGTGAAGTGTGCGGTGCTGCTCGTTAGGGTGTGGGGTGCAGGGTTCACGATGCAAAGACGACAGGACACAAACGGCTGCAGGAACTGATCTGAAACCTCTCGGCTTCCCAGCATTTATTTTATACACTTCCCCCCCCCCCTTCTCCCTCCCTAAGGGAGTTACCACCCTCACCCACTACTGTTTACCTTACCACCATCCAGCCTATGCGTTCGTTACAGACCACATCTTTCTAGATCTCGTTGTATCGGTTTCACAACGGGCTTTTCTGCTAGTATCCTAATAAATTGTTTTTTTGGGGAAAAAACAAAACAAAAAACCCCCACATCCAAATACCTTGGGGCAATGCTGTACTGACTGCAAAGTCACCCCTGAACAGCCATAAGATGGCCATAAAACTATGCAGAAGGTACCATAAATCCTGACAATCAAAGAAAGTCAAAGTGGCATGTAGGGCAGTGCAGGATTCTCCATGCAGAAAAAACATTAACAGTCCTGGGTTTGCCACAGGAGTGCCGACCACATTGCTCCTACATTCCATCCGCCTTGTGCAATTAGCTAGGTTCCCAATTTCCAGGAGAACAGCCAGGAGAACAGAGGAGCAGTGAATCCCCCTCCGGGCCCCACTGCCCCCACAGTGGCATGCAGTGTGGAGGGTTCCATAAAATCCAAAGATCAAAGGAAGTGACAGCAGCATGTAATGCAGAGGGGAATTTCTGTCCCAACATGGGTTTCATAAAACAAAGGAGGGAAAAGCCAATGCAGACTCAGTCTCTAAGTTCCAGAAAGTAGTGAGAGGGAGGCTGGAAGCCCTGCTCTAAGTATCTGTGCCAGGGCAGCTGCTCTGAATCTGGCTGGCTGCCTTCACTTCTCTCTGGAGCTTAGCAGCTGACCAGGACTAATTCCAGGGTCGCCAGTACTTCAGCAGTGCAGAAACTCTATTGGTCTATTGTAGCAAAATGGAACAGAAGTCCAGTGGCAGCACCCTAAACACTAGCATTGATTCCAGCACGAACTTTCATGATTCAGAGCTCAGTTCTACAGATAGTACAAATTTCATGAGGAAAATTACAGGAGAGGGGGAAAACAGGACCTGAAAGCATAGAAAAGCTTGATGTGAATCCTGGCATAACTTTCACTTGTGAGTCTCTGTGTAATAATGGATGATAAGAGAGGTCAGAGGTTCCAGCCTTGATAAACAATAAGAAAATTAAGTGACATCAGGAAAGTCTTGCTTAGCAAAACCTGCACTTGCAAACCTTCCGGTGCAGCCGCTTGAGGGACAGACCCATGAAACAACAAAGCTCTCCCCTCCACTGGCCCACAAGGGCAGAGGTCCACGGGGAGATTTTCTGATGAAGTCAATGGCCCATCCATCGTGGAAATGTCCTGAACCGACACTGGACCCAGCTCTTCCAAAGATGCCATTGTGGAAGTATAACCCTTACAAATTAAACAAATCCTTCAGTCCTCTATGGGATGACAGTATTCATTGTGCTCGGTTACAAATTTCTCTCGCTAGAAATAAGGCCAGATCCTGACATAGGAATGGATTGTACTGCTTCTAGCTACAGAGAGTGTAAACCAGTCTTTTTAAATACCTCCTTCCCTTTTTCCCTATCCCACACCACCACTTCAGGAAGAAGGCTCTTCCCTGGTTGTCTCCCTGCTGTGCTGTTTCTTTACTTGCAGGGAGTCTTTTATTGTATGGAAGCATTTAAAAATGTGAGTTCTCACCTGTAATCTGAAGGGATATAATCCATTGTACCATCACAGAACTCTACTCCTTGGTAACACATTTACACAAAACTCCTTTTAGCAGCTAATGTGAGCACTGCTCTGACTCCCAACTCCCATGAAAAATAACCAATAGAAGAAGAGATTGGATTTATACCCCCCCCTTCACTTGGAGTCTCAGAGCGTCTTACAAACTCCTTTCCTTTCCCCTCTCCACAACAGACACCCTGTGAGGTGGGTGGGGCTGAGAGAGCTCTTGACAGAAACTGCTCTTTTTTCAAGGACAGCTGTGCCAGAGCTTGTGACTGACCCAAGGTCACATCAGCAGGTGCAAGTGGAGGAGTGGGGAATCAAACCCAGTTCTCCCAGATTAGAGTCAAAAGGAGGAAATCAATTTCTTCTTTTGCTGATTTCCAACTTCCGGCAACTTCCTCCGTCTACTGGAGGGGGATCCTTTAGGCATTTCAGCAGGCAGAGCTCTCACTGCCTCAATGATGGTGAGTATAATGCGTAGCCTGTCTCTAATAGCTGCCCATTTCTTTTCAGTAGAGAAGAGCTGCATATTGAGTCCTGCTTCATAACACACAGACCCTCACGCATCAGTGTCATGATATAAGTATTAAAAAGTAAAAATAACTATGGAGAAATAACCTCTCCATAACCCCTCCCCCCTCAGAACATTTGAGTGTGTGTGTGTGGAATTGTAAAGAAGCAGACTAGGAAAGGATGAAAAGCAGATAATTAGATTCTTCACTGTATGCACTGAGCATATAGTCTAGAAAAACTACAAGAACTCAGGTGGCTGCTGCTTTTGATTCTTTGAGGACGCATGTGCACAAAACCCTCTCCCAAACAGAAGAACTGAGGAGTGCACTGTTACTCCAAGAGGTACAATACACCATGGGAGAATGGCATGCCAAAATCCTCCTGTTGATGGTGCAGTCAGAACAACCCATGAGACTTTAGCTTGCATCCTAGTCATCCTTCCTCGGGGTGATTTGGTTAAAACACACTTACTCTGAGGACATCCCACTGCAGATGTTGTTTACAACCATCGAGGGCATCCAAGTCCCATCCAGAGTCAAATCCATCTTGACCCCTAGCTTCCTCTTTGCTTTAAACATCCACCTGGAGAACTATTCCAAGATAATAGTTTCTACACAACAGTAACACTGAGATAAGAGGGGCTTGGAGGGTGTTCAGGTGAACAATCCTCAGTTTTTGTACTGGTGACTATTGGGGCAGCAGTTTGGTACCCCCACTGGTGGCCATCAATGGGACTGAGGACTTGTAGAGAATGAATAGTGGAAAAGGAACTGATGAGAAGGAGAAAGGAATGATGGGGATACAAGTCATCTATGAAGCATTCTAGTACTCACAACATGCTCTTGCTCAGAATGTGTACTTTCACTGTTTTGCCATTCTACCTTTCTCCTTCTTTTAAAGGTATTATCCAGACAGTCCCCCTTGAGAGATCACACAGTTAATTTAACCAAAGATCAGTAGCTTCAGGCTGGGATTAAAGACAAATCCAAGTGGGATAGGTGTCAAGCTTGGGCCTCGCTTGCAAATGTTTTCTCCTGCTTACACTCCATTTGTTGTGTTATGGCTTCACATATATTCTCATAGTCATATGTTTCGTGCTCTGTGTCTCACCTGGCTCTTTTCCCTTGCTGTTTATCATCTCTACTGCAAAGGGGTGTGTGTGGAGTGGATGTGCTTTGCCTGGTTAGTGCCAGCTTAGAACAGTTCTCATGCAGGGGCCTCTCGAGTGTGCTGGAAACACCTTGGGAAGTATGTGATCTCATTGTTCTGCATGACCTTGTAGTCTGAGGAGCTTCCAGATAATGTAACCATTAGTTTGCAGGTGTTAGGAGCAGTCATATGAAGGACCAGCTCGTTATTGTTAAATTTTAGACTGTCGCCTAGGGTGACGGCTTGACAAGGGCACCATTCTGGCCGGCCTCATCCCCTCCTCGCCCCGCCTTGGTTGTCCCACTCTGCCAGAAGCGATGCTGCCGCACGAAGGGAAGCTGCTGGCTGAAGTTCAGGTGACCAACAGCTCTGAGCTATGCTCACGCACATGCAGTAACCGCTACTGACTCCCACATGCCGAAGAGAGCGGCTGTTGCTGTGGTGCGTGCTGATGGCTGCGGCCCTGCCGCTGCTACGGTGGCTGTGATGGGCCGTGCCCCATGCTGCAGCTCCAGCACCTGCCCCGTCCCGCCTTGCACCGGGGGGGGGCACCAGAATGTATCCTCGCCTTTTTGGGGGGGGGGAACCTGGGGCCATCACTGGTCATATGGGCAGGGCAGATGTTTGGCGGACTGAATGGGAGCATTGATTGGTTGAGGGGCATTTGGGGGATTTCCTAATTTCAGTATATTGTTGGAACTGGCATCGGGAAACCAATTCCGACACAGAAGCTGTCTATGCTTGGAACCTCTTAATAAACAAATCTTGCTTCTACAAGAGTGTTTGTGGGAGTGTTTGCATCCAGGATTCTATAGGGTTCTATAAATAAGAACACTGCTGCTGTTTTTAACATTCAGTATTGATTTTTCCTTGTGTATCTATAACTGTTATTATGTACAGTGTAAGGCAAGAGAGGAAGAGATCTCCAACACTGCTCCTTGCTACATAGCTTGGTCTGCAGTTAATTAAGCCAGATAAAGATGATTGAATGTGTCAACTGAGGGCATTGGCAGGAACAGCCTGTTATTGCTCTGTTAACATCAGGTCAATATCACTGTATTCCCACCAGTGCCCCCAGTTGACACATCCACTCATTTTTACCTGGTTTATCTGATATATTAGATGTGATATGGATTTAGCTTGCTTTATAAGGCATTGGGCATTCTGTTGTTATGTAGTGGGTGGTCGCCCGTACAAACGATAGACAGCGTGGTGGTGCATGGCACGCTTTATTCAGTACACAACAAGAAGACACAAGAAACGGCCGGCAGGCCAACTATATACAAACCTGGGGACACCCCCCTGGTCACCATTGGTGGGTTTGAATCTCCCGCCATGGTTCCCATTGGTTCCCCAGTGTAGGGCGAGGATCCTAGTCCCCATTGTTGTCCAGGACTGAAGCTCAGGTGTGTGTGCTGACCTCAGGTGGCGGTCAGTGGACACAACATCCCTCCCCCCATAGTCCGAACCCTCCCCTATGAGACATAGTCTTTAAGGTACGCTGGGGGCCGTCGCACCCTCGCGGATCGTCTGGGGGCCGGAGCTGGGGCCTCCGGGGTTCGGACCTCCGGGGCAGAAGTCTGAGGTGGTGCTGGGACCTCTGCGGCTACTGATTCGGGCTCTGGGGACCCCGCATCCGCTGCCGGGGGCTGGTTATCCTGGTGTGAGTCCTCTGGTGCGGGCAGGGTTTGTTCTGGACCCTCGTTAGGACCCTCTTCTAGCTCTGCCCGCTGCTCCGGTACCTCTGCTGGCATGTGATCAGGCAGCATTCGCCGCCGGAGCTGGTCGATGTGCCGCCTGAGGCCCTGGCCGCACTCTGTGGAC
>NW_015163187.1:16392-20467 GCF_001447785.1 Gekko japonicus | reverse complement strand
CGGCAGAGGGCCATCGGGCCGAGCGACGGAGAGCTAGTCCGGGCTGCAGGGCTTACCGGCGGCGGCGGCTGCTCCAGCGACGGGCGGCGTGTGAGCCGGAAACAGGCCAGCGGGCCCGAAGAAGGCGGCGGCCGGGGAGCGCGACGGCGCACTTTGGCTGGCGAGCCGGGCTGGCGAGGCGGCGGGCGCCCGAGCAGCTGGTTGGCGCCGGAAAGAGGGCCGGAGGCAGAGCAGAGCCGCTGGGGCGCGGCGGCAGCGGAGCTCACCGGTGGCGGCGTCAGCTCAGGCGGCGGCTGGCGACGTGCGGCTGTCCGGCGAGCGGCGTGCGCTGCGCTCTTGCGGTCCGGCTTGGCGGCGCGGCTTAGGGTCGTTGTTAGGAGGGCGATCATCCCACCCTCGTCGCCACTGTTATGTAGTGGGTGGTCGCCCGTACAAACAATAGACAGCGTGGTGGTGCATGGCACGCTTTATTCAGTACACAACAAGAAGACACAAGAAACGGCCGGCAGGCCAACTATATACAAACCTGGGGACACCCCCCTGGTCACCATTGGTGGGTTTGAATCTCCCGCCATGGTTCCCATTGGTTCCCCAGTGTAGGGCGAGGATCCTAGTCCCCATTGTTGTCCAGGACTGAAGCTCAGGTGTGTGTGCTGACCTCAGGTGGCGGTCAGTGGACACAACATTGTTCAGCCTGAATTAGTGATATGGTTACATTCAAAGCTCATCTTTTTGTTCTCAAAACTTGTTCCTGGCAGGGAAAGCTGTTCAAGTCTAGCACATCCTGCAGGAACAAGAAGTGATTATTCAGAAGCAGTGTTGTTAGATAAAGTCAGGGAAATATGTTAATTCTTCCATGGATCCCTGTGCATGTAGTTAATCTTTTTGGTCTTAATTATGAAACACCACTGGATAGCTACAACTACGATAGACACTAAACTCACCAACTCTGCCTTTCCTGACTTCTGGACCTCTGACTTTGGACTGAGCAACTCTGCTTTGCCTGACTCTCCCTGTTCTCCTGGGGTTTAACAGGCTAGGCTTCTGCACCCTGTTCATTATCTAACAACTTCAAAGAGGGCAATCTAATAACCAGCAATGTAATCTTTTACTTGTATGTTCTTTGTGTATACTTGGTTCCCCAATTCCCATCTCTTGGATGGCCCAAGCTCATCTGGTCTCTTCAGATCTTGGAAGTTAAGCAGGGCTGGCCCTAAGTATATGGATGGGAGACCACCAAGGAAGCCTAGCATTGCTTCACAGAGGCAGGCAATGGCAAACCACCTGTCATGAGTCAGCCAGGGCACAGCGATAGTGAGGATTCCTCAAGAGAAGAGGATTCCTCAAGAGAAGGGGAGCCCTGTGTAGCCAGCCTTGAGTTAACAGAAGCTGACCAGCAGGAAAATGAGATGCAGCCTTGTCAGGATTCACAGCCAACAGCTGGTGCAGAGTCATGGACACCCTCCAGCCCTGATTCAGCAGGTGAAACTCAGTTGGCCATTCCCAGCCCACCAGATTCATCTTCATTCTTAGAGTGCGGCAGGCAGAAGCTGAGAACAGATCTACAGATAAGACAGCAAAGTGCACACCTCCTGGCCCAATAACAGCTGACTGCTGATAACAAAGATGAGTGGTTGCAGGATTGCTTCTGAGCAACTGTTAGCAAGCATGTCTCTTAGGCTTGGGGCTATAAAATCAGCCAAGAGGGGCTGTTAGGTGTGTATGCAGTGCATATGATAGACACTAAGCCACTGACTCCTGATCTTGAACTGAGCAATTCTGCTTTGTCTGACTTCTTGACCCCCAACCTTGGACTGAATGACTCTGCTTTGCCTGACTTCTGGCATCTGATACTCAGAGCCTGCAAGCCAGTACACCACCCCCGTTCATCTCTCACCTTGAAAATCCTATGGGGTTGCCATAAGTTGACTGTGAATTGATGGTACTGAAGGCAACGTCCTGAGGACAGTAAGGCTCCTTGACTTGTGTGGCTAGCCAATACACCACACAGTGAGACAGACAATTCCAGGCAGCAAAAACAGGTAGAAAATGTTTTATTTGAATAAGGGACAGCTTACAGCCAAAAATTCAGCTCAGATGTCCAGTGAGCAGGGATCTTGCTTATATGCTTTTCTTGCTCCTTCCAACTTTACATCATTGTTGACATCATCTGCACTTGCTCAATTTGGTTTCTTTTGTTTGAACAATCATTTATCAAGTGTTTGACAAACAAGAGGCTACCTGGCTGCGTTTCAGGTTTACAATGCAGGTGTTCATCTCATTCAAAATGATGAATGCATCTTTGGCCGCTCTCCCAGACTTGTTCACCTTTGAATGCACTTTTTAGGCTGAGTTCATTCTTAGTACAAAATCTAACTTCCCATTACAAAAATGATTTCTTTACATTAATACATGTATATATGTATGAAAACACTCTTAATACCATCTTGTGGGTTATTTCTATTAAAATATACAAAGGATATAATGAATTATGGAAAAATACAAAATTATAGCACTATTTTAAAAAATTAAACTTTTTATATACACTTTCTAATGTTACAAAGTGGCCTATGGCATAAAGCTTTTGTTGATACATTGAATCTGCCTATTATTCTTCATCTCAATCCATCAGAAGATTTTTTAAAAATTTTATAAAGCTTTTTTAGTCTAAATTAAAACTTCTAGTTTTGTAAAATATGCTGTTTTACTTTGGCCAGTAGGGGTCCTTTTTGTATAACATGCATTCTTAATTGGCCTTTTATTGAATGTCAAAAGCTGTGATTAATGACTTTTGTTCTTGGAAGGACTCTCAGCACCCCTGGTGCTCTTGGTTTCCAACCTTTGCTTTGTTAAACTAAGCTTGGTAGTTCCTTATAGTTTATAGCTATGTATTTAGTAAAGCTTAAAATTAATATTTTAGCTAGCTGCTTCTCTTACAAACATCCTATACTATAGTCTTAATTTTCAGCCATAAACAAAATATTAAAGTTGTATTTTAATTCCTAGAAACACACAGCAAGTCAGAAGAGGGTTTTTCCTCACTCTTATGGTACAGTTACCCTTTTGTTCACCCCAATTAGGCTTTTCTAGTCTCACCTTGACCAATTATTCCTAGTTCTCTTTGAAGCAAAGGATCTCAGCATACATCTTTAACTGTGACAGGATGGTTGGTACCATTCTAATTAAAAAGTTCAGTAATGTTTTCAGGAACTAAAACACCTGTTCATTAGGAAATTCCTTTTCTGCCAATTAAATTGGATTTAAAACACCTGTTTCTTCAGTTATGCTTGTTGTTGTTGTTCAGTCGCACAGTTGAGTCCGACTCTTCGTGATCCCATGGACAAGATCTCGCCAGGCCCTCCTGTTTTCCGCCATCCTCTGAAGTTTGCTCAATTTCATGTTCGTTGCATCTATGACACTGTCTAACCATCTCATCCTTTGCCATCCCCGTCTTCTTTGACCTTCAATCTTTCACAGGAACAGGGTCTTCTCCAGTGAGTGCTCCCTTCTCGTTTGGTGGCCAAAGTATTTGAGCTTCAGTTTCATTATCTGGCCTTCCAGGGAACAGTCAGGGTTGATTTCTTTTAGGATTGACTGATTTGATCTTCTTGCAGTCCAAGGGACTCTCAAGAGTCTTCTCCAGCACCATAGTTCAAAAGAATCTATTCTTCGGCGCTTGGCCTTCCTTATAGTCCTACTCTCGCAGCCATACATGACTACTGGGAATACCATTGCTTTGACCATGCGGACTTTTGTTGGCAGGGTGATGTCTCTACTTTTTATCATGCCTTTTAGGTTCACCATCGCTTTCCTCCCAAGGAGCAGGCATCTTTTAATTTCATGGCTGCTGTCACAGTCTGCGGTGATCTGGGATCCCAGGAATGTGAAGTCTGTCACTACTTCCACAACTTCCTCTTCTATTTGCCAAGGAGTGATGGGGCCGGATGCCACAATCTTAGGTTTTTTGATGTTGAGCTTCAAGCCCACTTTTGCGCTCTCCTCTTTGACCCTGAGCAAGAGGCTCTTTAGGTCCTCTTCATTTTCTGCCATTAGAGTGGTATCGTCTGCCTATCTG
>NW_015163187.1:0-12524 GCF_001447785.1 Gekko japonicus | reverse complement strand
TGACACTGTCTAACCATCTCATCCTTTGCCGTCCCCGTCTTCTTTGACCTTCAATCTTTCCCAGCATCAGGGTCTTCTCCAGTGAGTGCTCCCTTCTCATTTGGTGGCCAAAGTATTTGAGCTTCAGTTTCATTATCTGGCCTTCCAGGGAACAGTCAGGGTTGATTTCTTTGAGGATTGACTGATTTGTTCTTCTTGCAGTCCAAGGGACTCTCAAGAGTCTTCTCCAGCACCATAGTTCAAAAGAATCTATTCTTCGGCGCTCGGCCTTCCTTATAGTCCAGCTCTCGCAGCCATACATGACTACTGGGAATACCATTGCTTTGACCATGCGGACTTTTGTTGGCAGGGTGATGTCTCTACTTTTTATCATGCTGTTTAGGTTCGCCATCGCTTTCCTCCCAAGGAGCAGGCGTCTTTTAATTTCATGGCTGCAGTCACAGTCTGCGGTGATCTGGGATCCCAGGAACGTGAAGTCTGTCACTACTTCCACAGCTTCCCCTTCTATTTGCCAAGGAGTGATGGGGCCGGATGCCATGATCTTAGTTTTTTTGATGTTGAGCTTCAAGCCCACTTTTGCGCTCTCCTCTTTTACTCTGAGCAAGAGGCTCTTTAGATCCTTTTCACTTTCAGCCATTAGAGTGGTATCATCTGCATATCTGAGGTTGTTGATCTTTTCCCCAGCAATCTTAATTCCCGCTTGTGATTCATCCAGGCCAGCATTTCGCATGATGTACTCTGCATATATATTAAATAAGCAAGGTGACAGTATACATCCTTGTCGTACTCCTTTTCCTATGCTGAACCAATCAGTTGTTCCGTATCCGGTTCTAACTGTCGCTTCTTGGCCCTTATACAGGTTTCTCAAGAGACATGTGAGGTGGTCTGGTACTCCCATCTCTTTAAGGACCTGCCATAGTTTGTTGTGATCCACACAGTCAAAGGCTTTAGCATAGTCAATGAAGCAGAAGTAGATATTTTTCTGGTACTCTCTTGCTTTCTCCATAATCCAGCGAATGTTGGCAATATGATCTCTCGTTCCTCTACCTCTTCGAAACCCAGCTTGTACTTCTGGTAGTTCTCTATCCACGTACTGTTGAAGCCTAGCTTGTAGGATCTTGAGCATGACCTTGCTAGCGTGTGATATGAGTGCAATTGTGCGATAGTTTGAACATTCCTTGGCATTGCCCTTCTTTGGGATTGGAATGTATACTGATCTTTTCCAATCCTGTGGCCACTGTTGCGTTTTCCAAATTTGCTGGCAAATGGAGTGCAGAACTTTAACAGCATCCTCTTCTAAGACTTTGAATAGCTCAGCTGGAATACCATCACCTCCACTAGCTTTGTTGTTAGTAATGCTTTCTAAGGCCCATTTAACTTCACATTCCAGGATGTCTGGCTCAAGGTCAGTGATTATACCGTCGTGTTTGTCAAGGACATTGAGGTCTTTCTTGTATAGTTCTTCTGTGTATTCTTGCCATCTTTTCCTAATCTCTTCTGCTTCTGTTAGGTCCCTACCGTTTTTGTCCTTTATCATGGCCAGCTTTGCATGGAACGCTCCCTTGATTTCTCCAATTTTCTTGAAGAGATCTCTAGTCCTTCCCATTCTATTGTTTTCCTCTATTACTTTGCATTGTTCATTCAGGAAGGCCTCCTTATCTCTCCTTGCTGTTCTCTGGAAATCTGCGTTCAGTTGGGTAAATCTTTCCTTTTCGCCTTTGCCTTTCGCTTTCCTTCTTTCCTCTGCTATTTGTAAAGCCTCATCAGAAAGCCATTTTGCTTTCTTGCATTTCTTTTTCTTTGGTATGGTGGTGATTGCTGCCTCCTGTACGATGTCACGAACCTCTGTCCATAGTTCTTCAGGCACTCTATCTATCAAATCCAGACCCTTGAATCTATTCTTCACTTCTACTGTATATTCATCAGGGATGCGATCTACGTCAAACCTGAATGGCCTAGTGGTTTTCCCAATTTTCTACAGTTTAAGTCTGAATTTTGCAATGAGTAGCTCATGATCTGAGCCACAGTCAGCTCCAGGTCTTGTTTTTATTGACTGGATAGAGCTTCTCCATCTTTGACTACAAATTATATAGTCAATCTGATTTCGGTGTTGTCCATCTGGTGATGTCCATGTGTAGAGTCGCCTCTTAGGTTGTTGGAAAAGGGTGTTCGCTATGACCAGTGTGTTCTCTTGACAAAACTCTGTTAACCTTTGCCCTGCTTCATTTTGCTTTCCAAGGCCAAACTTGTCTGTTATTCCAGTTACCTTTTGACTTCCTACTTTAGCATTCCAGTCCCCTATGATCATGAGGACATAATTTTTTGGTGTTAGTTCTCGGTGTTGTTGTAGGTCTTCATAGAACCGGTCCACTTCAGCCTCTTCTGCATCAGTGGTTGGGGCATAGACTTGGATTACTGTGATGTTGAATGGTTTGCCTTGGAATCAGACCGAAATCGTTCTGTCATTTTTGAGATTATATCCCAGTACTGACTTTTGCACTCTCCTGTTGACTATAAAGGCCACACCATTTTTTCTATGAGATTCCTGGCCACAGTAGTAGATATAATGGTCTTCTGAGTTAAATTCGTCCATTCCTGTCCACTTTAGTTCACTTAGTTCTGCTTAGTGTTTAACAATTTGTCAGCTTATTTCTGGAAAATCCTAAAGACCTGCAATATTCAATAGATTATCATTTAAACCCTTGAGTGTCCTCTACAGTACTTTACACACACTTGTTCTGTCTTGGTGATTCCCCCCCCCCGGAAAACCGACAGTGCCTACTCAGCCATAAGCCATGGTGTCTCCAGTAAAACCAGTCTTCAATAAGATAAAGGGTTGTAATCAATGCTCCCTCTAAGCTGTGGAGTCTTGTGAGCAAAAATTCTACTCTGTAAGTTACTGGCATTAAAGCTGTGAGCAAGTGATTTGGCTACTGTATAAATTAGTTTGCTCTGGAGCCATCCTTCCAGAGCTAAGACAAAAATGTATGAGCTGGAGGCTAAAAAACTGTGAGCTAGCTCACGCTAACTCAGCTTAGAGGGAACACTGGTTGTAATCCTAGAAAAGGTCTCTCTGACTTAAACCGGGGTTAGAGTGTGCCTTCTCCACTCACTCCCAGGTTACTCCTATATTGTCATTAGCAGGATTTTACAGAGGTAATAATTTTTGGGATTCTATAGCTTTTTGGTTGTATTAGTGAGAGAAAAACCAGGCTGAGCCACTGTAAATCTATGCTACTGCAGAAGGTATACAGCTAATTTCATTTTATGATACACACCACATAGTGGACTTACTCTCAGCCAGTACAATACTAAGGACCATTTGTCACTGAGTGAGAATGTATGTTTGTGCATGCAAATCTCTCCTTATATATAATTGAATAGTGGGTGCCAAAGTTCTAATTCTAAAATGCACTCCCTTAGTGTATGGCTGATGGCACTGCTCCTCAGCATATATCGCCACCAATCAGAAGGCAAAGCCCAGGTCCCGCCCACACCACAACTGCTGCGACAACCTGGTCTTTTGCATATGGAAGCTGATTGGACTTCACTCCATTCCACACCTCAAACTCCCCCCCCCCGCAAGCCAGTTGGAATGTCAGTTGCATATGGAATCTGCTGTATTCTGGTGGTGTGCAGGTCCCAGATTCATGTTTTAAAAGCAGACTGACACTGTTTGCCCAAAGCCAGAGCACTCTCCCAGAGCCTCTTTCTAGATCTCGTTGTATTTATTTCCACAACGGGCCTTATTTCTAGTACATAATAAATTTCTAGCTAAATGTTCTAAATAAATAATAACATTTAATCATAAAAAATTAAATTAATAGGCTATGTAAATACAGTGAACAAAGAGGCTTATCAAGGAAGAGACCCAGCAAAGTGGTGTCCATATGGCAAATGGTATCAGACCATTAATGATAATATGTCGACCACAACATTCCAGCATAAGGGAGTCAATGACTCCTTTGCAAGCTGCTATTAACAACTGAATCCCTTGTGTGTCTATGTAAGCTCAGGGTAGCAGTTGTCCTAGGAGACAAAAAGGAATGTAGAGGGAAAGGAGTCAAGAATTCATGCTCCAGTAGACCCTTAATGGGATTCACTTAAATGTGCCACATTTGCATAAATTATCCTGATGGCTGTGTTTAAATTATTATGCCATTCAGAAAATTTGGCAAGAAAACAAGAAGTCATGTGCTACAGAATCAGGGAGAGAGAACTTCAGAGAACAACAAAGAGTTGTATAGAGAGCTAGAAGCCTGCATGCATATCTGAATAAAAAAACTACCTCTCTTGGGGTGGGGTGGGGCGATTCTGCATTGTCTTTTCCCTCCATTGTTTTATGAAACCCATGTTGGAACAGAAATTCCCCTCTGCACTGCATGCAGCTTTCACTTTCTTTGATCATCGGATTTTATGGTACCTTCTGCATAGATTTATGGTCATTCAGGGGTGAATTTGCAGTCAGTATAGCGTTGCCTCGAGGTATTTGAATGTGGTTTTGAGCTGCATGTTTTCCTCCCAGTTGAGAAAATGTGGAGTGAATACTAGTTGCAGAATCACCCGGCTGTGATCAGACAAGCTGTTTAATCTGATGTCATTGCTGTTCCCTTCCAGATTTAAAATGCAGGATCAGACAGCATTATCTGTATCCCATTCCCCAGTCGTCGACCTCCTGTTCTCACCCATCCCTGGATTGGTGTTTTCTGATATCGAAGAAAGTCTTAGGTTTATGGATAGTCTGGTTTCACCCCGCAATTCTGGATGTCTGAACTCTCCATTGCAGTCACAAGCAGAAAGGGAAGTTTGAACCTTCCTTTCCATTTTCACTCCTTTTAAAAAAGAACCCCAGTTAGCGATATGTGCATAAGCAAATCTCCACTACAGGGTCATGAGGCACTGCTTGTGCATTTATGTGCCGCAATGTTTTGTTGGAATCATGAGCCACTGGGGGATTGTTTTTGAGTGACAAAAATGCAAAAACAGTGGTGAAAATAGTCTCTATTTAGGCTCCCATATGGGAAAGCTCTATGGGGAGAGAAAAAGGGGAAACTTCCCTATTAAATGAGTGGGAAAGGGAGTAAGATCAGGTGGGAAAAGAGTGGTTTCTGGCAGAGAAATACAGTTGTATAGGAGCCAATGATCACAGTATTAGGTGGAAGGATTGTGGAGCTGTGAAAAAGGAGCTGGTGCTTCAGCTATGTGCTTGTGCACATGCATGAAAAACAAACAAAAAGGGTGCCCACTGACCGACTGCTGCGTGGTTACCGTGGAGCAATAATCTGAATGGTCAACCACGGGGGGAGCATGTGGTGCAGTGGGTTATGGGTGGGATGTCTGAACAAAACACTGTGGAAAACCCCCCAATGAAATTAGAAGTGTAGCCAAACTGCACTAAGCCTGTCATCTGACCACAACCTTGATCTCCCTTGGTCCCCCCCCCCCCGCAACAGTCTGTTCTCCCCTGCTCCTCATTCCACCAATCTCTGTACTGCATTATAAGATGGTTTTTTTCCCTAAGTGTTTGCGGGAGCTCCAAAAGCAACTTGCAATGCAAGGCAGCAAGATGACTCTTGACAGATGTGGGGGGGGGGACCAGATGGACAAGAGTCCTAGTGGGCATGCACAAGCCTTTCCTTAGTTTTAAATCCTTTTGCATACACTGTCCATACATTTATAAATTTATAAATGCAGTGGAGGGGGGGGGAGAAAGTTCTAAGACCCTTCAGATCACCACTGCTCTATTAATTACATTAGTGCCTCCCCCCGGCACCCAGGTGCCCCCTCCCGAAAAACTCCTTGCTACAGGCCTGCTTTGGCCTGCATGCACTAAAGCCTGCAAGGGACATGTTCTCAGAGTCTGCTTCCCTAAAAGGGGCATCCATCTGCCAGATACTGATCCATTCCCAGCCTTCCCTCTTTTTGAGGGCCATCACTGAGGGTGACATGGGGGGAAGGGGCCACAGAGCAGTGGTAGAACATAGAGTTTGCATACAGGAGGTTCAGTTCAATCCCTGGTACCTCTGCTTAAGAAGGTCTTTGGTATCAAAGTGAGATCTTAGGCAAAAATGCAGCTGCCAGCTGCTTTTACACAATACTGATAGCTGTGTACAGCTGCCAGCTGCTTTTACACAATACTGATAGCTGTGTACAGCCAACAGCCCCACGTGTGCACTGAACATATGGAGAAGGAGAGCAGACACAAACCTACTATCCCCATCCCCCACCTCTGTGCAATCACCTAGTTTTTTGCAGGGTGCAACCATGCCACATGTATCCCCCCTCCATTACCTATGCTGCTTTCTTAGTGCCAATGATCACACAGCCACTTCCTCCATGGTGTCACCCTTATAGATGATCAGGTGATCATGTGGAGGTGGGAGTCAGCATTCTATTTCCTGCTCTCCCTCCTCACACACCCAGTGAAAATGTTGGGTTGTTGTCTGTTGTCTACCTCTCAGCCTCCAGTTCCTAACCTGATAGACTCTGCACCCCAATTGACTAGGCCCTCTTGGTTTTGATGGTGGCAGTTGGGGAAGGGGGGCTTGTAGCATTCAGACTCCAAGTATTACTAGTTTAATCTGTACACCATTATTGAGGATGAAAGTTTTGAGGAAGTGAAGTTATGCACAAGAACAAGTAGTGGGATTGGGCATCCTTGCCGAACAGAGTAGGGGTCCTGTTATTTTGTTTTCTCATACATTCTTTCCAGGGACCAGCTGGGCTTTGGGGTGTTCATTAAAAGGGCAAGGGATAAACCAAAGTAGAGCAGGCACTGCCCCAGAATGAAAGTCACTCAATCTACAGCCACCTGCATGTCTTTGTTCACTGGAATGCTTTATTTTCCTGGCACACCAGAGCCAAGTTCTGAAATGTAATTGAGCTCAGCCCTGGCGGCACTAATTGTTCAACTTTTTGATTTTCGAGTTTTTAATAAGCTTTTGTCAATGAGAGTTCCAACCTCCTCCCCCTTGTCATCCAACTGCAACTGAAAATCATACTTCATGCATTGACTTAATGTCTCCATGGAAGTAGCCAGAAACCTTAGCCTTGTGACGCAGTTCACATGGGGCACAGATATAAGTTGTTTATAAAGATGCTTGCCTCAGCACCGTGATCACAGCCAAGGAGCTTGTAGCTCTCCCTAGGTCCCTTATCAGATTACACACAGCAGGGCAATTGGAGCAGCAAGAGGCACTCTTTGCCTGACAGTCTCTATCTTAGTTATTATCTCTACTTGCAGATAGGCAGCTATATTCTCAGACATGGAGGGGAAGGCTGATGCTGTGGCAGACATATGATAAAATTGTACCAACAAGATTTACCTCCTGGCAACAGCTGCATTTTCAGGTAATAAACCTGTACTCCTAAAAATCCATAGTAGAGACCCAAAGAGGCTTACCAAAGACTCATTTAAATAAGCAACAATATTAACAAGCAAAACAGAGTTAATAAAGAAAGGCCCCGGTAACACGGGCCAGATAATGCAGGGGAGAGGCATGGTTGTTTGCCCTGGAGCAAAATAAAGCGTGGTAGCCCGATCACACAGTCCCCCGAGTCTCTGTGCTTCGGCTGTTAGCTGGAGATCACATGGTGATGCTGCAGTGTGGCGAAGAAGCGGCACAGCGCGATTACACAAGCGTTTCACGTTTGTGCGCATGTGCAGTTCCGCGGAGCAGCACTGCTTTCAGTTTTGTGTTTGTGCGCATGCGCTTACGAAAAACATTAAGTTTGTGATGGGACGTGGACGGACGCCGGATGCCACGGGATATTAGCGCTCCCGCAATCAGACGCCCGCCTGTGCCATGCGTTTTCCGGATACTAGTGCACTTTCCTTGGTACTTTTTAACTCCGCATCTTCGGCAGGATGCCACAGGTTGACCATGGGTGTGCTACGGTTTCCAGATGTTGTGGTGTGATCACACCCCGAAAATCTGCCTGACATTCATGCCTTTCGCACGGCAAAATCTCCGTGTGACCCGGGGCCAAAGAAACCCAAACACATAAAACCACGTCCTGGACAGGATCTGAATTCAGTGGCTGGTTCACTCCGTGACCACAGGCAGTAAGCCACAGGCTAAGAAGAGCTATTTGACCCTTGCCGAAAGGAGCCTCTGGGCACACCTGAGCTTTATACCTGCAAACAAAAAGGAGACAGAAATCCCATTGAAATGTTGTTTGGCTAGCATGATGTCCTGTAACAATTTCCTTTCCTTTGCACAGTTTGCAAATAAGGTTGCCAAATCTGGCTAGAGAAATTCCTGGAGATAAATGGGTGGTGTCTGGGGAGGGTGAAGATGGGGGAGAGGAAGGAGCTTGACAGGATCGTGGTGTCACAGAGTCCACCCTCCGGGGCTGTTGTTGCCTTCAGCAGAACTGAGGTCTGCAGACTGGAGATCAGTTATTAGCACAATGCTACTGGCCACCTGTGACGAGGGGGTGTCAGAACTACAGAGCTAATGTTTTGAGCCCTTAAGGAAAGCATCATATGAGGCAGGTAGTATACACAGATGGCTTTGGGGAGTGTTTGTAATATTTGGAATGCCTGTGCAACTGTCCTTCAATGGCCTTTACTGGACAGATCGGCTCTAATGAGGTGTCTCCTTAATGAAGACAGAATTTGTAGGTTTGCCAAACATACTTTTGTCTTGGAAGGCCCAGTCCCAAGAGTTAGAGGCAGTCCCTTTCTAAAGACGAGTGTTGCCATATGCACAAGTAGTCTCATAATCAATTAAGAAAAATATTTCTATTGCCGCCTCATCTAAAGGGGTGAGGTGGCTTATACATAAACCCTCTTATCAAGGCATGCAATAAAACCATTAAAATAACAGCAAAAAAATTCCAAATGTCACAAACACTCCCAAAAGCTACCTGCGGTGAACAAAGGGGTACTTCCCTTCAAAATAAAACTGCATTATAGGATTTTCTGAAGGTTAGCAGTAAGGATGTTCTTCTGATCTGTTCCAGCAGGCCAGAAGTTTGGGGGTGATGACAGAGACAGTATGGTGTGTAGTGGTTAGGGGATTAGATGAGGATCTGGGAGGTATCGATTCAAATTCCCTGCTCTGTTTTGAAGCTTGCTGGGTTTGTGTCCTTGGGCTCTCTCAGCCTAACCTACCTTACAGGGTTGTCGTGAAGATGAATTGGTGAAGAGGGAATAATGTACCCTGTACTTAGCTCCTTGGACGAAGGAACAGATAAAAATGTAGTAAATAAATAAATATGCCTGTGACTGGGCCAGGGAAAGCCAGTTTGGTGTAGTGGTTAGAAGTGTGGAATCTGGGATCTGGGAGAACCGGGTTTGATTCCCCACTTCTCCACATGCAGCTGCTGGTGTGACCTTGAGTCAGTCACAGCTCTCTCAGAGCTGTTCTCTCAAGAGCAGTTCTTGAGAGAGCTCTCTCAAGCCTCACTTACCTCACCACAGGGTGTCTGTTGTGGGAAGGGGATGGGATTGTAAACCACTCTGAGACTTCTTTGGGTAGTGAAGGGTGAGGTATAAATCCAATCTCCTCCTCCTCAGAAAGCAAGAGCAGTTGGGGAGAAGTAGAACTGGTGTTTGGGCTCATATAGGAGGAATACAAGACCTTTTGGCATGTTCATATGCAAGTACACTACAGGAAATATGCTATAGGAAAAAGGACTCTACGTGAACCTCCTTCCCCATGGCTGCAATGCCATGCTAGATCTCTACAGAGAATGTTTTCGCTGCCAAGCCCAAACTGACATTATCAAGAAACATTGTATATCACAACACAACCTCACCCATGCTGAACAAAATACAATAAACAGCCTGAGAAACAATCCAGACATCATTTTTAAAGAAGCTGACACAGAAGGAGCAGTTGCCATCATGGACAAATCAGACTACATTCAGGAGGTTGAATGACAACTCTCCAGTACCCTTCCTACAAATGACTATCCTCAGACCCCACTCAGGAATACCAAAAAGAACTAATCAAGATTATGAAGGAATTACTCACGTACATACAGGAACAGATTTTATTATTGTTGTTGTTATTTAGATTTCTGAATCACCCAACCCTGCAAGAGGGCTCTGGGCAATTTACAGCATTAAAGCAGATGAAATACAACCAGCATGATAAAATTATTACAGTGCACTGATAAAACAACCAATCCAGATGGCAACCAATCCTTTTTGCAAGCCGCCACACTCTCTGCAGCAGGGTGGGGAAGGGAACGCAGGGTGCCGGTTTTAACTGTTGCTGTCCTCAGCCAAAAGCCCGGTGGAACATCTCTTCCTTACAGGCTCTGCGGAATTGCATCAGATCCCACAGAGCCCTGATGTTATTTGGCAGAGCGTTCCACCAGGCCCTGGCCCTGGCCGAGGACAGCCGGACCTCCCTCGGGCCAGGGATCACCAGTAAGTTGTCATCAGCTGATCTCAGTGCTCTGCTTGGGACATATTGGAGGAGGCGGTCCCAAAGGTACGTGGGTCCCTGACCGCTCAAGGCCTTAAAAGTCAACACTAATACCTTGACCTAACTCAGCACTCCACCGGTAACGAGTGTAGCTGGCGCAGCACAGGTTGTATATGTGCTGTCTGTGGTGTTACAGTAGTCCAGTCTGGAGGTGACTGTTGCGTGGATTACTGTGGCCAGGTCAGGGGGCGACAGGAAAGGGGCCCGCAGCCGTGCCTGCGTAGGTGGTAAAACACCCGTCTGGCAGTATTGGTGACCTGTGCCTCCATGGACAGGGAAGCGTCCAAGGTTACACCCAGGCTCCTGACAGAATGCATTGGTGTTAATGGCACCCCGTCAAAGGCTAGAAGCTGAAACTACAGTCCTCCCCCCCAACCACAGAACTTCTGTCTTCCCCGGATTCAGCCTCAGCCTGCTCTTCCTTAACCATCCCGCCACGGCCTCCAAACCCTTGGCCAGATTTTGTGGAGCAGTAGCCGGATGGCCGTCCAAGAGCAGATATAACTGGGTGTCATCTACGTATTGATGACACCCAAGTCTGAAACTCCAGGTCAGCTGGACAAGGGGTGCATGTAGATGTTAAACAACATCGGAGAGAGGACTGCCCCCTGAGGAACTCCACATAATAGTGGTTAAGATGCTAAACTGCAGACCGGAAGGTCGGTAGTTCAGCAGTTTGAGACCCGAGTGCCGCATGACGGAGTGAGCTCCCGTCTCTGGTCCCAGCTCCTGCCAACCTAGCAGTTCGAAAGCAAGAAATTGCAAGTAGATAAATAGGTACCTCTTCAGTGGGAAGGTAACAGCGTTCTGTGTGCCTTGGCGTCTAGTCATGCCGGCCACATGTCCACGAGAATGTCTTCGGACAGCACTGGCTCTTCGGCTTGGAAACAGAGATGAGCACTACACCCTAGATTCGACTGACTTTCAAGCAAGAGAAACCTTTACCTTTACCTTAGAGGATATCTCTCCCCCCCCCCCCCCCCAGCGCAACCCTCTGTCCTCAACCATGGAGAAAGGAGGAAAGGATGGACACACCACAGACATTTTTTATCTTGAACCCAAATTACACAAGCTCGGCAACCTGGGACATCCCATTGTCTCAGGCATAGGCACCATCACTGGAGTTGTGTCTGGATACATGGATGCTATTCTCATACCATATGCCATCAAAGCCCCCAGTTATGTATGAGATACTACAGATATCCTGGGAAAAGTGCAAAAGTATAATACTGTTAGAATTTTTTGTATTTTATGCACTGATAGCACTTTAGGAAATTGTTAATTGTTGCAGCGGGTTTGTTGTTGATCTTGCCATCGGTTGGCGGCCTGAAGCTATGTGGAGCCCGCCAGTGATCAATGAATGGGAAACAAATTCCAGTGCTCTTGGGGAGAGGGAGGTATGGCGGTGAGTCTGGGCAAGGTCGAGTGCGAAGAGCGCAGAGAAATAGAGTGGCTTGGCGCCCTTCCAGCCTTCGACCCATCCCGAGGGTGGCCGGCAGTGGGGTCGGGATTAAGAACCCTCCTCCGTCATTGGTGTTGTGCAATGCCAGGTCCATCAACAACAAAGCCGAAATCTTGCAGGACTTTGTGCAGGAACAGCAAGTAGAACTGGCATGTGTGACTGAGACCTGGGTGAAGGTGAGACAGTCGCTCTCACCCAACTCGCCCCTCCAGGGTTCTCGGTCCTTCACCAATCACAGACCAGAGGGTGTGGGGGAGGAGTGGCGCTTTTCATTTGGGAGGCTTACTCCTTCAGGGCGCTTCCGCAGGCGGAGATCGCGGGCATAGAGTGTGTCGGTGCGATGCTGGAGGCTGAGGAGAGTTTGGCTATTTGGTCGGTGTACCGACCACCTAACGCACCGGCCAATAGTCTGCCATCCCTGCTGGAGGCCGTATCAGGCTGGGCGCTGGAGCACCCTAGGCTACTTGTCTTGGGTGACTTCAACGTCCATGCTGAGGACGTGACCTCCAGCCGGGCTGTGGAGGTCTGATCTTTGCGGCGGGAGTGACGGTAGACCGGATCACTGTCTCAGCAGTGCCATGGTCGGATCATCATGCCCTGAGGGCCCGTCTGAATGTCCC